>NC_141159.1:13228195-13404445 GCF_053477565.2 Lygodium microphyllum | reverse complement strand
CACGCAAGGCCATCTCAGGCGAGGGCAGACACGCACGCGCCTTGGTAAGATGAGTCGAGGGTATGGTCTAGGGCTGGATATGCAGTATAGAAATGGTGGAAGCAAGGGGTCTTGCGCCTTGCTCTTTGGAGCTTGGTGGTGGGGAAGTAGAAGTCCATGTAAGGGTGGCTCAATCCGGGATTATTAGTATCCATCATGGCCTCCATGCCCAGTACCGCCTGCTCTGATCTGCTAAGCAGCCCCCCATTGATGCTGCCGGCGCAGGCCTGTCCAGGGAGAGGATTAGAGCTATCAGTCCACGTTGACGATGAAGAAATTATCCGAAGCACCATCATGAACGAACGCGCGCGCGCTTGCGCGAGAGAGAGAGAGAGAGAGCGCTACCGTCGTGCTTCTCTTGTGGAACCTGCCTTCATCACAGCTATATAATGCTAGCCTCATTCTTTTAGAAGCTAAAGATCTTCGGCATAAACAATCGCAGCATAAATCTTAATTATTGGGATAATGATTCCGAGAGAGAGAGAGAGAGAGAGCGCGCGGTTTTTATGTGGTATATCCATCATCCCAAAATCACAGTTTTGGTAGACCAAACTTGGAATTTTGGAAACTCTTCCACAAACCACTCTACCCCCCCGTAAAGGTGATAAAATCTTCTTCATAAACAATAGAAGCATAAGTATTAAAGTTATTGCGATGATTATTTCACCATATTTATTTATTTATATGTATAGGGGGAGAGAGAGAGAGAGAGAGAGAGCTCAAATTTTTGAACTTCACCACTATTAAAACACATTTTAGATCATTTTCTCATAGTACTCGAATTCCTTTTATAAATTGGACTTCAACCATAAATCATGCTAACATTACTATTACCATTATGATGATTTTGATTTATCCTATGTATCTTCCAAGGTCAAGGGTGGCAGGGTCTCTTGCATCATACTTTTATACATTCTGGAATAAAGGAATTCACCACAACAAGTCTCTTTCAAAAAGAAAAAGAAGGTTCTATGAAATATTAGCATCATGCGTACATTAATCCTTACAAACTATACAGTCAAAGATATGCAAATAAGTCTTATTTCAAGATCTGCCATGCTTTCTTCACGTGATAACAATCTTAGCTAGACCAAAGGAGACATGTACATATATAATATACATCAAAAATAGAAGCAAAGGATCACAATCTTTCTTTTAGAACACACCACCCAACATTCTTGTAGTATTAAGTTAGTTGAACCTATGACTAGTACACCGATACCCAAAACCTCTTAAATTTACTCAATCCTAAGCTTTAGGTTTCTTGTCCTAAAAGCTTTAAGTTTCTAATACATGTTATGTTGGGTAGGATTGTCTAGCAAACAAATAGTTTTGAGTCTATGCTCACATCAAGGGTAGAGACATTGAAAGCATGGCTTTCACCCATACATAACCTCTTTACAGCGATGCCTTTCATGGCATTTGGCACACAATTTTTAATATATTATTCTAGAAAAGTTATTCTCTTGACAATTAGTTAAGTGATTAGAATCCATGCTCATCCTAAACAAAATTTTCTACTATGTGCTACATTTCAAACATTAAAGAGTAAAGTGTTTCATGTTTTAGGTACTCAAATGTTATAGATAGTGGCATTAGTTTGAATAATTATTCCATTATTTTCTTAAGTGCAAGATTATACATATTATTAGTTTTTGTATGAGAGACTCCTTATCTAAAGAGGAATGAGTTATAGATAAAGGATCAAGCATGTATACGTGCATATATTCACACCTAACCATGTGCCACCTAAAACAATATTCCATATATTTGAGCTTGCAAACAAACAAAGTAATGAGCTTCTCTCTTGTATCTTCTACATGCATTTATGTAATGTTTGTGATCTCCCAAAAGCTTTTATAAATGCCATTACCTTAGTGGGATATCCCTTGGATTATGCATGTTGAAGATGGTCCTTGCAACAATAACCTTTGTCTTGACAATGATTCCCATACCATTAATAGCTAGATCAGAGAGAAAAAAATGTAATGAAATTTTGATTTCAACTACACATACTAGTTTTTTAATGGAGTCGGCCTTTTCTTTTTCAAACAATCTATATAAGTAGTTTGAACCATGTGTTTGGAGATTCTTTTGTGAAAACTTTTATGAAGCTTGAGTGTATTGTCGAAAATATTGTTGTCCACTACAAATTGTTCACATGAAAGTAGTATTTTCCACCATTAGTACCAATTAATTATTGCACTTAGATAGCTTTTGGCATGATAGGATTCATTAATGACTTGTTTTGGCCATCTCATGATTATGCTTTATTCAACATCATATAGTTCATAGGTCTTTTAATCATATAGGTCACGAGGATATAGACATACCTACCTCATTAAAAAAGGTGTAAAGTTCAAAGTTGTGCAAGTGATATTGCATCACACTCTTACATTGTTTCTGGTAGATATATAACTTTTGCCAATGAGAACTTGAAGCTACGTAAAATAATAAGCTCTCACCTTTGAGAAAATTACATCCCAATATCAATAAAAATGAGTTAGTTGGACAACATCATTGTGTAGATTCTTAAATTGTCAGGTCCAAGGATCACTATAGCTTAAAGTATACTATTAGGCAGACCCTATTAAGACTTGATAATTGAGATTTTTATAGTTATCCTTCTCAAAAGCACCTTTTGGTCATAATTTATTTTATTTTATTTTGTATGATGATTCATTCTTGAGAGAATAATTGATTGCTTAGAAAATTTCTTTCATTGTTAAAACACCAAAGTCTAGAGCACCCATTTTAATGGAAGCAACTAATACTAAAAAAATGAAATAAATATACAAAATAGAAGATAGGGCCTAACTCATGGCCATGTTGCTTGTATTAGAATGGAACCAAGAAAGACATGTGTCCATGGAAGCTCACAACTCAAGCAAAATCTTAGGGAACGTTAAAGGGCTAGTCAAGTATGCTACCTTGACATTGAGGACTTCCATATGCCCAAGGGAGTGTCGGAGATGAGGACTCCTTGAAAACCAAAATTTTTGAAAGCAAGTGATCCCTATGTGTGTGTGTGTGTGTGTGTGTGTGTGTGTGTGTGTGTGTGTGTGTGTGTGTGTGCGTGTGTGTGCGTGCGCGCGCGTGCGTGAGCATGCGCATGTGCATGCATGCACGAGTGCACGTGTGCACGTGCATGTACGTGCATGCACATGGGTGTTGGGCCCCAAGGGATGGTCTTATTTCCATGTCATTACATGAATTTGTGCTTGACAAAATAGACATGAGCAAGGGCTAAGTTTTCATGTGGATGTATGTCTTCATGAGCATATTGTCCAAACAAATCAACATGAATAAGATTTGATTGATCATTGCATCTATTTCTTCACAAATAATGAAATTACTTTTCAATGATGAGGCAAGGATGAGGATGATCATCTGAATGTTTTGAGATAGTCATAAGCCTTATTACAACAATTTGGTCACTTATCATTGTGCTCTCATTTTACGATCCCAAAAAAAAATGTTGTCTTCAATCATTTAGAGCTTTTGATGGGAGTCTTCTATTGAGAGAACAAGCACTTAAACAAGTCCCAAGTTGCACTCTTTCTAACATGTAGCTAGTCAAAAAACAAAGTTTGTGCAAAAAAGTTAGAGATGGAAAGACTAGATTAACATTAAAAATGTTATTTGTAACAAAAGCCTGAGATGCCTTACAATTCCTTAGTCATTCTACCCTCAAATGAGGATCTTTCTTGAGGGTAATGAGAGTGGCCATGATAAATCCTCGTTTAGGAGGCGAGGCCTTGGCGCTTGATTAGATACTCTTGAAGCACTCAATGGTGTAGCATTTTCTCCCTCTTACCAATAGCCCTTAAGTATGCAAGGTATCAAATATTTCTCATCTACAAGAGGATATATTAAATATATTGTAGACTCTTGTAGTGGAAGGTAACCGAAGACAATTGGAACTTCACCAATCCACTTGAGATGCTCCTTTTAATGTGGCATATCTTGACTTTAACACCTTCAAAAATGTATAACTCCATTTCCTAGCTCTTCCTCATTATAGTTTGTATCTACAAACTATAATATATTCACAAGATCATGATTCCTTTGTATCAACACACTTTTTTATGAGATCTTGAGCCCTTTTCATGTTTGCTTCACATTGTGAGAGTAAATGTTTTTCCTTGTCCAATTACTCTCTCTCTCGGGGTTTTATACTTCCTTGGAAGAGCATTAAAAGAACATGGGCCTTATTGTCATGCATGCATGAAAGCTAAATCCTCTTGGTTTTTAAACTAACACATAGTTATGAACATGTAGAATTGACTTGTCATCCACAAGAATATGAACTTTATTGGTCATGCCATGCATATAGAAGGCAAAAAGTGAGTTGCAATGGAGAGATGTTCAAACAACATTCATGCTCATCAACTTAGTGGCCATATATGAGAATCAAATGCATAGAACAAAAGCCTCCAAATGAAGCACATGCACATGCACATGCAAATTGCTTTTTCTTTTTCATTTCTATTGTCAGGCTAGTGGCCCTTGAGCTATGGAATATCCTTCAAAAAAATCCTTAGACTCTTCGCTTGTTGAGAGTGGTTTTCCAACCCCCTTGGGCTGCTTATTATTATCATCCTTTGATAAAATACTAAATTTCATGCTCTCTAAAATATTAGTAGTCTATTGTGTACCAAAATAAACATAGACCTTAGCACCTCGAGTTGGTTCTCTTAAAGGAATAGCTCTAAGAGAAACACGGTTAACAAAAGGTATGCTTAAGATGAGCTTCAAAGTTTTTCTCTAGTACAATGTGTGAGTCACTAGAGAACTAAATTCTCTCATAGCGACTAATTCAAGTGCATCTAAATCATCTAGATTATTTTTTATCTCATCCTCACGCATATGTCCACGATCATCATGTTATGCATGTGATGGCGAGGACATGATGTGATGATTGAAACCAAGAGAGAGAAATAGCCATTGACCCTCGATATCTTCATTCTAGAACAAGTCATATAATTATAGTATTAATGTGATATAACTCTAAAGGTTTTGTATACCACTTCAAGATGGGAGGTGCTTGAAAAGCTCTTTGTCTCCAACTTGAAATCCTTCTTTGTGATATGGATTAGCAAGACAACTTAACTTGAAGTGATTAGATACTTTATAGTTAAGCATACTTAGGTGATGTAGTATATCATGATGGGTCACCTCCCAAGAAGATTTGCCTTCAAGAAAATGATCACTCCAAGTATTCAACTTTATTCTTCAGTTCTTGGTTTATTCACTTGAACTAGCTAAAAAGAGTTTCTATCCCCCCTCTCTTTCCAAAGAAGGAAAACATCCCCAAGCTAAGAATCTATCAAGATAGGACACATACATATATATGTAGAAGGCAACAAAAAATACAAAAGCTCATAGAAGGTACAAAATGTTGGGGACTCAATAAAGGCAATAGCAACAAATAGAACATATGAGAACCAAACAATCACCCAATAGAGCCCATTAAAATACAACAAATCAAACCAAAACCTCAATGAGTTATGTGTTAACCCTCAGAAGACCAAGACAAAAAATTTGGGAAATCGAAAGTGGAAGACAGTCCTAAGGCGAGAGAAAGAGAGAGGAAAAAGGTGCAATAAGGAAAATTTGAAGACAAAAAGCACAGGAAAAGTCCAAATGTAAGAGGAAGGTGCACATGAATAAGTGTAGTTTAACATTTTTGCAAAAAGAGAAGTAGGCACCTTTGTAATTCATCTTGTAAAAGAGCATCGGGCTCTCCCCCATGCAAGTTGTAAAGAATGAGAGGCATGATTAAGGCCGATGCGAATAGGAAGGAGGAGGAAAAAGAGTAGAGGAGTGGACAAAGTCCGGGGCCAAAAAGTGGATGGCTATCCAAGAAGGGTATAGAGCATATATAAAAGTCAAAAAGTGAATGGAGAAGCTCATTCTTGGTGTGTGGCCAAACTTGTTCTCTTCTTTCTTCTTACTCTTGCTTTCTTCTTGTGCATGAGAGAGGGAGAGAGGGGGAGTGAGAGAGAGTGTGTGTATGTGTGAGAGAGTGAGGGACTGTGGAGAAGCTCTTCTTCTCCTCTCTTCATCATCATCTTCTTCTCCTCTCCTTTCTCACACACAGGCTATGGAGGTTGAATCTTGGAGCTTGGAGATGGAGCTTGTTTGAGAGCACATGTTAGATCATGGAGCTACCAGGGGATTCATTGGAGGAGGCAAATCGATTGGAATCAAAGGTAAGTTCACTACATTTGTGCGTGGAAGAGTGCACATAGCTATGTGACAGGTAGCCATAGCTCACAGCTTGAAGCACTTGAAGCAATAAGTAGTCATGGGTCTTAACGGTGTGCTCATAAGAGGATGACATTTTGATTTCATTGCCAAGACTAACAGATTCAAGTTTGAGTGCTTGCACACTCTAAATCGAGTGACAAAGTAGGAGCTCATCTTTGAAATGACACTTGGTTTTAGGTAGGAAGCAAGGGATTCGTAGGCCATTTGATCTCTCTTATGGATTAGTTTGGGTTTAGAAAGCTTTCTCTACATTGGCTAGAGTAGGAAAGTGTATCTTGATTAGATTTGAGACATTAAAGCTTGGGAAAGAAGGAAAAGATAAGTCTCTGTATAATCAAAAAACAGGGAAATAGGAAAATAAAGGAAAAAGTTTTTTAATGTCTAGGAAGGAAAATAGAGAGTAAAGGGAGAAAGAGAGAACACAAAAGGTGAAAAGGGGAAAGATAGAGCTCATTTGCACATTGTGAGATTGAGAGAGAGCTATTGATAGAGAGACACAGAGCTACAGGTCCAGAGGTAGTAGCAGTAGCAATCCTTAACATTGTCACATTGAGGCACTCCAAGTATGCTCTAAGTCTCCCTTGATATTCATTGAATGAGGTTAGCACCCTGGGTGCATTAATAGATGGTGCATTTGATTGATTTCATCTATTTCTTACCATTCATCATTTTTTCATGTGCCATTTGGAAGGTGACCACAAGCCTCAGATGGCCAAATTTCTATCGAGCTCAAACATTCGAGCCACCTAAGTCCAGTTGGACATATAATTTGGATAAGATTCCACTTGGACTTAGACCAATTCTCGAGTCTCGAATGGCCAAACTTTAGGCCTATGATGGTCAACTTAGATACTCAGATGGGCACCGCTAGTCCAAAATTGAGTTTGGGACCACTCAGATGGCCACTTTTCTTTAGGAGCCTACTCGGACAATTGAATTTGGGACTCAGACGACTGAGTTTGGGACTCAGATGAGTTGCCCAAGACTCTAATTTTGACCATTTTTGGCCACTCTAAGTCCTCTTAGGGCCTATAGCCAGTAGTCTAGTAGCCTAGGTTGGAATCCAAACTAGCATATGATACCATAAGGCTGTTTGTACTTAAAACTTTGACCTAGAAGCCTAAGAGTGATTGAAATAACTAACTATTGACTGCTTACCCCTGATAGAGACCTAAGTTGATCATCTTGGCTGAACACCCATCCAATCACCTATCAAGACCCATAAAGGATCCAAAATCAACTAACAGGAGTAATCATGATCCAAGCGAAAAAGTTGCATGAAACTGATTGGATGTGATTGACTTCATCAAAAGTTACTCTCTGCATTGTAGACACTTAAGCACATGTAAAATTTGAAATCCTGATTTCGCACAACTGATATCAAGCAACCTCATAGAAATACTAGTGGGTCAGGAGACAACTATCATGGTAGGTACCAGCTTGAATGAGAATGACCTCAACTTTGACCATGGCCTTAACATGGTAGGGTCTTAGTATGACCGATAGACAATGATAATGTATCAAGAAAGACATGCAGCTAATATCATAGTTGACATTGAGGAGGCTAGGATGGATCGCATTGTAGTGCATAGAGAGCTATAACTAGGAGCAAAGGGCTTAGAGGTTGCACTAGGAGATTGAGCTCAATGAGGTTCACAGGATTCTAACCATCTCAGGTAGAAACATAATGGGAGGTAGTGCCAATAGGGAGAGAGCCTTAGAAGCCAACCTTATAGTGAGCGAGCTACTCACAAAACAATTGCTAGATAATACTAGTATTGAGCAAAGTGGGGTAGCCTTGGTGGAATCATTGCTAGCTAGGCTGGGAGTCACCCCATACACTAGGAACAAACAAAGATACCCATAGTGGCCAAGCAACTCGATAAATATCAAGCAGGCCATGACCCCTATAGGTTTCTCGAGTATTTTGAGCAGGTGTGTGAGGCTACCAACCTCATGGACCCACTCAACAAGCACAAGCATTTAGTCTTTGCTTAGAAGACAAGGGATGGACTTGGTTTACTAGTCTAGATAATGACTAATGCAATAACTTCACCCATCTAAAGGATCTCTTCATTAAGATATTCTCAAAGGAAAGATACTCTTATAACCTCATTGCTAAGCTAATAAATGTGAGCCAAAAAGACAAAGGACATACAAAACTATGTCACACATGTGAGGAGTCTCTACAAGAGGATACCTATAGTTGAGCGAACCAAACTGTAGCACTTAGCAAACGAGTAGCCCTAGTGAACAAGATAAAGGAAAAAGTGTCGACTAGACCCAAGCAATAGGCTGAGCTCAAGTCTAAGTTGACTAGACTGAGAAGTCAATACGAAGGCCAATATAACCTCACATGCAATGTGTGCACTGTGGAGGAAACCACCTGTCATTTGAATGTCATGATCCTAGATCTCGGCCTTATGCAACTATAAAAGTTTTGATCATGATTTTGTGCACTATCGATTGCTAAGATGATTTTCATACCAACAACCTTACACTCAACCATACTATCCAGGAGTTAGGCAGCCTTATTTTGGGAAGGGGAGCCACTTTGGCTCTACCTCACCTAATGATTCAAAGCCAACCACTCCAAGGATCAACATCAATCCAATAAGAATCCCTAGATTGCTAGGATCTATAGTGACTTATCCACCAAGGATGCTCTAGTGCACTTTGTAGAGGAACCCACTAAAGAAAGACTCCTACATGAGCCCTTATGTCTCTTATGAGACGAAGAGGGTAATTACATATTGATGGACTTTAGGCCTGTGCCAGCCATGGCCTTAGGTAGAGGAAGAGGTAGAGGCTTAGGAGGAGGTCAGAACCATGAGTCCATAGCATGTTGGGGACGTGTGACAATCCAGGGCATATCTCATCTTGCTACCTTGAACAAATAGAGAGAATGCTTACTTGAGGTGCCCCAAATGCGAAGTTACATACCTTTTTGCTGATTGTCCCTAGGCAAAAACCTTCCACTAGCTTGACAATCATACTGTCAATGCATCCCAAACTCTTTTGTGTCAAGTCACCTAACAATGATGCCATGCCCATCCCCATAAATGTCATGACACGAGCTCAAACAAAGCAAGCCAACATCTCACTACTTGGACCTAGCAACCTAGATGCAACCTCTATAGGGAAGAAGTGCCATTGAAAGAGAAGAAAGAGGACTAAGGAAAAAATGAACCTCAAAACAAAGAGTGTGACTATCTTAACAAAGGGAAAGTAGGTTACGGATGCAAAAGTAGAACTGTTTGGTCCAAAGACAAGGGAGAAGAAAAGTGCTAATGTTGGAGAGTGCTCTGATCCCAACCAGCAACTAAAGGCTATGGATAAGGTCAAGGAATGGATAAAGGAAGCACTAGCTTACTTATGAGATTTGAACCTATCATTGAGTATGATATCAACAAACTCTCAACCATGAGCCCACTAGTCTCTCCCATGTACCTGAGAGCAAGAGAGGCAACATCACCACATGCACAGCCGCATAGTCTGAGCATGGATGCCATGAATAGATGGGCCACCCAAGAGCATTGGTAGGAAGCCCATGAAGTAAAGGAGGGAAAAATAGTTGGAAATTTTCTAACCACACTAATATCAACTCCTATGATATTGTCATTGGGAGAATTTCTTAAGCAAAGCCGTGCACTATGGCAAGGGTCAGAACAATGGATAGAACAAATTGACCAAATTGAACCCCAAGACTTGCTTGATTATGACGTTGTGACACACATACCAAGACTAAAACTAAATCCAATGTCTAAGTCTCCACAAGTGAATGCCTTTTGGGAAGACACTGAGATGCACGTAGTCTTAGGTGTTGTTTCGCTAAGAGATACTATATGCGAAAGGGGATAGTAGACACATGATTAGGAGTTAGTGTATTTAGCCATGCAGTCCTACAAACTTGAGAAAACCCAACGGTAGAAACTACATGGTTCAATGTCACTATGGCAAATGGAATGAAGGTTAGACCATCCTAAAGGATTGGCCTTTAAAGATAGTGAGAATCCAATTCTTTGTGAACTTCATAGTCATGAAGGGAGTGGATTATGATATGCTACTAGGCAAACCTTGGATGAGGAATGCTCGTGTGATAAAGGGTTAACGTCCTAATATTCTTACACAATAGCTCAAAATTAGTCCAAGTAGAGATGGACACATGGAAAACCTCACCAGTGGACCTAGATGCCATCTCTGCCATGCTAAAGGGTGATTCAAAGGCTGGAAGTGAGTATGGACCTACAAAGTACATCCCTTGTCTTGAGGATGAGTGTGATTGGGTGCATGTGTTGGCAACCATTGATCTCCCATTCTCGGAGGATGAAGATGAATATAGGCAAGTTGTAAACTCAGTTAGCAAACCCAACAACACCATAACTTCTAACCTACCCACAATGCCCCTATGCACCATGGCCATGAGTTCCATTAGTCGACCAACACCAATCACCTATCACATCCCAACTAACAAACTGGAACTCCATAAAATCCTCAAGTACCTATCAAGTGAGCTAGGTGGCAACCCAACTACAAACCTAAAGCCCCTCAAGGATCTCATGGAAAGCAAGGAGTGGTGATTGACTAAGGTGCATGACTTAAACTGATCATATAACTAGACTCTCATGTGATAAGTGAGAAAAAGCTTAAGATCAACAACCCTAAAAATGATGCAAAGCATGAGGATTCCAAGGAGGAGTACGAAGACCGTTTTTCCATCAAGAAAAAAAGCAAAGAGGAAGTGGAGACCATAGAGTGTAACAAGGACAGAAGAGTGATTGAGAACATCAAAGCAAACATGAAACCCCAAGATGCCAACATGTTTAGAGTGAACAAAGGAGCTGGCAAGGTAGATTGTGATCGAGCTTGGCTAGAATGCCTAGAGATAGTAGATTATGTAAAAGCAAGATTAGTTTAGTCTTGCACTACACCATTATTTAGAGTGGAGTCTACCTGAGAGAACTGCACAACCACCAGGGGGAGATAGCGTCTTTTAGTGAGGATGGTGAGTACAACTTTGAGTCAGAGGTGAGCTCTAATAGTGACCCCAAAATGCCTTGATCACTTGGAAACAAATGCACCAAGGGGAACCTCCTAGTCCCCATCTAAGGCATAAGAGGATAAATGAACTAAGAGGTAAACAATGAAAGTCTTCAGAAGTTGAACTACAGAAGAAATCCTAGGATATGTCCAAGTGCTTCACAAAGTTCAAGAAAGGTGATCAGATAGTGGTGTTAGTAGGAGCCAGAAAGGGGCAGAAAAATGAACCCATAAACCAAACTTAAGGAAGTCAATTTGGCAAGAGAAGAGGACAAGCCTCAACCTATGTATATAGTGGATGACCTAACTAAGGAGGAGGAGATTAACCTCATAAATCTCTCAAGAGAATTCTCTAATGAGTTTGCATGGCCCTTAGATGAGTTGAAATGAATAGATTCAAGTATTGTGACTCTTAACATTCCTATGACCCTTGATACAATACCAGTTAAGCAACAACCATACACAATGAATCCTAAGCATGCACATGTAGTGAAGGAAGAGATTGATAAGCTATTGAAGGCAGGATTCATTTTACAAGATAGAGCACAGAGATTGGGTATCACCCATAGTCATCGTCATGAAAAAGAATGGGAAGATTTGAGTGTGAGTAAACTATAAAAAGGTCAACACAGCCATAAAGAGAGACAACTGTCCATTACAATACACTGAGCACATGCTAGAGACAGTGGTAGAAAAGAAAGCCTATAGTTTTTTGGATGGGTCCTTAGGCTATAACCAAGTGCAAGTCCATCTAGATGACAAGCACAAGATGACATTCACCATCGAAAGGGGGGTGTTTGCCTACATAGTTATGCCATTTGGGCTGATTAACAACCCTGCTACCTTCCAACACCTCATGTGTGCCATCTTCAAGGACACGCCTAGAAAATGGTTGGAAATACTTGTTGATGACTTGTGCATCCACAACAACTAGGAAAAGCACTTGGAAAAGCTACGAATAGTCTTTGAACGGTGTCAGTAATACAATCTCTCATTGAATTCCTTAAAGTGCTAGTTGTTTTGGATAAAGCATAGATGTATTTTCTTAAGGAACGAGATAACCATAGTTTCCTTGAAAGTCAGGGTGATTTTTAGACCTTTCCCCTCTTACCAACTTCTAGGGAGTTCAATGCTTCTTAGGCCACACAGGATACTACCGATATTTCACATTGAACTGTGCATTGATTGCAAAACCTTTGTAGAAGCTATTGATAGTATTTGAGTGGATTGAAGAATGTCAACAAGCCTATGAAAGGCCTAAATAGGCTCTAACTTGAGTCCTTATCTTAAGAGCCCCAGATTGGTCAATTACCTTCCATCTACACATTGATGCATCAAAGATTGTTGTGGGGGCGATGTTGTGCCAACTTGGTGAGCATAACCTTGACTATCCAATGAGATTTACTAGTAGACGACTCATTGATATAGAAATGAACTATTCCACAATGAAGAGAAAATGGCTAGCCATGGTGTTTGCTGTAAAAGAAGTTTAGATACTATCTTTTGGCGATGCCCTTCACCTTCTTTATGGATCATCAAGCATTACTTTATCTTGTGAACAAACCATGCACAACAAGATGCATTGCTCAATGCTTACTTCTACTTTTGGAATTTGACTTTTCTTTGTTGTAATGTGCAAAGGTAAGCAACACTATATGGTAGATCACATGTCCCACATACCCACAAGTGAAGTGGTTGGATATGGCATCATTTATGACCTACTAGTTGCAAATATTTTTAGAATGTCCAATAAACAAGATGTATTTGGAGCAAACCTCACACCATATTGGGTAGATGATATAGTCCACATCTTAGAGAATGGATTGCCCAAACAACCCATTAAAAAAGCTAGGTTAAAAAGACTAATCTTGAAGATCCAATCCTATAAGCTAATCACTAGTCAATTGTATCAATTAGGACACGATGGAATCTTAAGGAGATGTGTTTGCAAACATGAAATGCATAATGTGCTCACGAAAGAACATGGCAAGATTATTGGAGGACATTTCAATGGAGATACCATAGCACACAAGATGCTTCAATCTCAATTGTGGTGGCCAATGCTATTCCGTGATGCAACTAAGTTTGTGAAGCATTTTGATGAGTGACAACTGATCAAAGTCCCTATTCGTAATAAAGACAAAATGGATTTGATCCCAGGGATTGTATGCCAAACATTTGAGAAATGGAGAATTGACTTCATTGGTCCAATCAGTGTGCGGCACACAGTACTCACAAGCCAAACATGTCATTGCTACCACAAACTACCTCACCAAGTGGATGAAAGCTCGAGCAACTTGCAAAAATGATGCTAAAACCATGGCAAGTTCCTTTGGGAACAAGTGATTTCATTGTTTGGTTTTCCCATAGAGTTTGTTAATGACCAAGGCACACACTTCACCAATGAAGTGATTGCTCACTTGTTATCCACCTTCTTGATAATCCACGAGAAGTCCTCACCATATTACCCTCAAGCCAATGGTCAATACGAATCCACAAACAAGATCTTGGTGAATGTACTAACAAAGGTGGTCTCTGCTTCACGCAGTGAGACTAGGACAACAAGTTCATGGTAGCTTTTTGGGCATATAAGATAGCCTACAAAAAAACCATAGGATAGACCCCATTCAAATTGACCTACAGATCGAAGCAATTCTACTAGTAGAGTTCTTTGTTCCAAGCTTGAGAGTAGCAATCTAGGAGAGATGGGAGGGTAAGCAAGCATGGACAAATCAGTTGATAGAGCTAGAACACTTATTTAAGACTCGTCTCAAATAGAGCTAGAACACCTATTTGAGACTTGTCTCATTGCAACCTATGCTCTAATCTATGAAAAGACATGACACAAGAGTTGGTTTGATAAACATGCAAAACAATGAGACTTCGGGTAAGGAGACCTACTATTGCTGTACTCTATTAAGGGACACAAGCAAAAAATAAAATTTAGGGGACCTTTCAAGGTTCACAATATCAATAGAATGGGAAATGTGAAACTCAAAACCCTAGAGGGGAGGGCATATGATTTTTCAATGGAAGTTGCATTAAAAAGTATTACCCTCCTTCACACCCACTTCATGAACGCTTGATGATAGGACCACCAATGAATGTGAGTGTTGCAACCATCATAGAACTAGAGGAGGAGGACAAGAAAGCAATGGCACCAGCCTACTTGCAAATAATCATGACTACTCAAAAGGCATACACTTTTGATGCACTAATTGATGAGGGAGCTGACTCAAATATCTTAACATTTGATCATTGGACTGCCATGGGTCAACCCAATTGCAATCAATCAATGTGAAACTCAGCCCGTTTGGGGGGAAGTCCTATCCACTCTTAAGGAAATGCAAGCTAATGGTTTCTATTGAGACTGATCGAGAACCTACCCATCATAATCAATGTTGGGTTGCGTGTTCAAAAAACAAGTTCACTATAGTGCATCCACCTTGCCATCAGTATGTTAGAGTAGCAATAGCTTTTAGCAAGGGCACCATAACCATCCAAGAGCCTATAGTGCCACCACTAGCTAAACCTAGTGTCAACCCTAAGGAGGGGGGTATAGTGCAACACAACATACACCCATAGTAAAGTCACACCAACATCGAGAGACCACAGCCAAAGCTATGATCTAGATACTCAATGTAATATTTCCATGCAATTAAAAGTTAGTTGGTTAGTTCAAAAGTTAGTTAGTCAATAATAAGTTAGTAAGATTACTGATTAAAGACTAACTAAAGTAAAAAACTAACTAACATTAATAATTAAATATTTTTATTTAACTAAAAATATGTGTTAAAAAATCGAGAGTTGTGAATCTGATATTTTTCTCGGATTGACAAGGACCGTAGCCACCCTTCACGTAAGTTACAACATGAACGAGACTTATGAGCTATATTAATCACTAGTATTAATGTGTATAATTTGGATGGTCCAAAAATATTAGATTTTGGGCAAAACTAGTATATTTTAGATATTATCCTAAAAATATATGGAGATTTCTAGAACTAGATGTCATTTAAAAAAAAAGATAAGTGATGTTTTAGTTAGTTTTGGAGATTTTATCAAAAGAAAAAAAATAAAGAGAGAGATTTGTGAAATCGCGTGTGTCGCCATCGCAGTCTACAGGTAGAAAATAACACTTTGAACATAGAAAAGAAGAAGTGAACTAAGAGCTTTCTAATCAAGTGCCTAGGGGTTTTACCCCCCCTTTCGGAGCCAATGGAACAATCAGATTTATGATCTGAGCATCAGATCACTGATTTTTCCAAGATCCCTTTCCACAAAGAGCTCCTCTTTTCAGCCACAAGACTCTTCTCTAATTCACTATAAATATGAGGCATGGGGAGACACAAGAAGCATAAGGAAACCCCGAGAGACTACAAGAGAGAGGTAGAGAGAAGGATACCCCTCCAAGAGATTGTGAGGGAGAGCTTGAAAGAGAGAGAGAGAGAGAGAGAGAGAGAGAGAGAGAGAGAGAGAAAGAGAAGAGTCACCTTGAGAGGCTACAAGAGAGAGAGTTAGCTTCAATTCCCTCTATCTCGATCCTTGACTTAATCATCTTCTCTTACACTCTCCCATCTCGAATCTATTCCGCCTTCTTAATCTCTTGAGTCTAATTGCAGATGATGGCCTCCAAGAACTAATTGCCCTTTTTTAAAGGTATACTCTTTCGCTTTAAGGTCATGCAACTGCTTCATCCGACGTTTAGCTACCTCCTGGTGTAATAAGCTCTGCAACTTCAGCTCATCCAGGCAGGCTATGGTCGTGAAACTTTCAAAAAGGAAATCCTCATCTCCCAAGGAGTGGTTAATTGCAAACCTTATGGTTGGCAATTCAATCTCAAGGGGTAACACACACTCTTCCCCATAAACTAATTTAAATGGAGTATGGCCGGTAGCTCGCTTGAACGTTGTATTATACGCCCATACTGCCACATACAACTTCCTATCCCAGTCTCGTTTCTTCTCAGAGACTATTTTAGACAAGATACCCACAAGCTGCTTATTAGTACTTTCAACTTGTACATTTGCTTGCAGATTATAGGGGGTCGTTTTATTATGCTTGATTTGCCAAGCTTTAGTCAAGATTTTGATCACTCGATTCAAAAAATGGGTTCCACGGTCCGACACTAATTCTTTTGGTGGACCGAAACGGTAGATAATCTGCTCTAAAAGGAAACTTGCAATCTCTTTTGCATTGTCCTACCTCGTCACCTGCGCTTCTGACCATTTTGTGAAATAATCAGTGGCTACTATAATGTACCTCTTCTGAGTAGTAGATGACGGGGTGATAGGACCCACAAAATCAATGCCCCACTTCTCAAATGGAAGGATAGCCATGATAGGCGTAAGTGGGCGTTTCCTATTCTCTCTACTGTCATGTCTTTGACAAGTATCACATCTCTTCACATACTCAAAGGAATCTTGGAAGATGGACGGCCACCAATATCCAGCTCTTAACGCTTTCTGTGCCGTCAACCCTCCAGCGAAGTGCCCTCCACATGTAGAGTCATGGCACTCTTCCAAGATGAAAGGAACCTCGTCAGGCATCACGCATCGGCGATAGATATCATCAACACCCTGCCGATATAGTGTCCCTGCGATCAAGGAAAACTTCAAAGCCTGTTGTTTGATTTTCCTCTTTTCTGACTTTGATAACTTCCTTCGACCAAAGTCTCTTTCGGCTCCCCGAAATCCACAAGGCATTCCACAATATCCTGCAACCTCAGTGGCTTACTCTTAATCCCATAATCAAACTCCTGCAAAATGATTAACCACTTTGCCAACCGATCAGGTAGCTGCAGCTTGCAGGTACGAAAGAGAGGTGGAGAAACTAATCCAAGAGGCTGCCTCAGCATAGGAAGAGTAGCAAAAGCTAAGGGAAGAAATGGAAGGTCAAGAATGAAGGCTGATAGTGCTAGCCTAGAGGCAAGGGGAAAGCCTCGAAGATATGAACAAGAGGGCATAAGAATGGGCCAATCTGAGCCAAAAAAAGGGTCAGCCTTGGCACGCCATCTCACTCAAGTCCAAAAGGAAAAGATACTTGCTAAAAGCAGAGCAAAAGCTGCCCAAGTGAGCTTCCACACCCAACAACGTGCCTTCCTAGATACCCTATTGGACGTCACCCATGCAGAGGAGGGAGAGTCTATAGAAGCAATGAAAAAGAAACTGGGAATGGCTCATAGGGCATTGAAGACAAGACTGTAGATGCCACCACAACTTGGTGGAGTTGGCCCAAGCCTTGAAGAGCAATGCCATTATCTCCTATTGGCAGGTGTAACCTTGCAGTAAGAGCCAAGCTAGGAGAGGGAGGTGGGTGTGAACTTTGAAGTGGGATCACATGAAGGAGAGCTTGTCTCACTGCCTCCTTCCTCGTGGACCGAAGAGCAGCAACATGTAGACACCTCCCTAGAAAGAAAGGCGGCACTGAGGAAGGAAGAAAACAAATAGTTTAGGACACAAGGAGAAAATGAAATGCCAAGGGAGTGAGGGCACCCTAGGCACCTATCCCACCATGCAAGGATGATGCCCTAGTGAGCTTTGCCGATCTTGTAATCTGGGAAAGGCAAGAAATTTCTAGGAGCCCCTTCCATTTTAACTTCCAGTTCCCCACCACCTTGCATAGGGTCTTGCCTTTCAAGGTGGTGGAGGGGGTAATTAACATTGGAAGCAGGCTTGGATAGAGATGGCTTGAGGGGAGAGAGTAGAGTCCCACCTTATGGGCCACTGAAGATGTTGAGTTTTGGCAAGATAAGGTTTTTGAACTACCAAGGTCTGTGGCCGGCTACGAATGTCAACATAAACGGAGGAGAAGGATATGCGACTCCAACTTGGACACTTGAATGGCCTTTTGCAACACTCAACCCTTCAAGCAGAATGACCCAATCTTTATGCCTTACCCTTGAAGGGTGGGAGTGGATTTTGACTCCAGTATCCATGGCCGCTACGATTTCCCTATAATCCATAATCCTCATTGTACTACATATGAAGAGGCCCTTGTCTTCACATTAAAGAACTTGTACGATATGCTAAGTACGATACTCTAATCCAATTCACTAACGAATTCTCTTCATGCCCTGAACCCACCTTCATTACTACTTGTAATTACCTTAGATTGCTTAGGATACTCTTTAGGCAAGACCCCACCCTGCAAGAGGTGGCCTCCCAGTACTTATTTTGATCCTAATGCTATAGATACTTGTGTGATGGCCCGACTAATGATGCCAGCTACTCTATTACCTTCATTTTGGTTAGCCCTTCTAGAGGACATGAATGAGAGCCACTTCACACGTTGCAATCATCCATTCCTCTCCATCACCACCCTTCAGGTTCACCTAAATCTCAAGGGGTATCTCCAAAGCTGTCAATTTCTTAACAAATCTATTAAGCCCCCTTCTCTACCTCACTCTGATGATGAAGATTAAACTTCTGTCATGACTATGTAACTTTTTTTTAAAAACAAGAAAAAAGAAGAGAAAGAAAAATAAAAAGATATCACACGTAGCCACTGCAAGTTGCACATTGATCATAGTCACTGCACCTAGGGGTCCTCAAGCTAGGTGCGTCCAGTGGCCTTGGTTGGTTGGCTCCATCCCTAATCCCCTAGCCTCATTTTGATTCCCCCACTTCACGCTCAAGGCACATTAAGGGGGGCAGGACACACCTAGGGAGGTAACACTCGCCTATGGTTAGACCTATCACCCTAAGCTACATGCACCGCACCTTCCTTATGGACAAACTAAGTCCTCAAGTGAGGGACAACACCCATGCTTGCTCCCAGTCCCACTAGCATGAGCACAATGCACCACACAACAATGGAGCACATCCCAGGCAGTGCACATTCTTTTCTTTTTAGGTATAAACAAAGGCCCCAACCACAAGCTCCGGAGACCCCATCATCTATGCAATGCACTCCCCATCTTATGCAACAATGTCACCATGTAGGTAAAACAAAGCAAGGGCACACTGAGGCAACACCAATCAAAAAATGAATGAAGAATCTCATTTGGAACAGCGCAAGAGAAGGCCACCGCAGAGGGCCAGTAGACAAATCCATCTAACACCATATTCAATTTTAAAGATGGATCCGCCCATCAACCTCTCTCAATGCAGGGATTTGTCCAACTTTATCTTCAATTTCAAAGGCATAAATACCTCCAGAATACCTTCCACCAGGGCTCGTATAAGGGCCTTTCAAGTCCATAAATCCCTCCAACACCAAGGATCATGTCCAACACAAGGGCCTTCTAGTTTCATAAATCCCTCCAACAGCATGGATCATATCCAACTCAAGGACCTTTCAGTTCCATAAATCCCTCCAACATCAAGGCTCATTCCAAACTCAAGGACCTTTCAGTTCCATAAATCCCTCCAACAGGTCCATAAATCCCTCCGATACTAGGGATCATATCCAATATGAGAGCCTTCCAGATCCATAAATCCCTCCAACATCAGGGCTCATATCCTACTCAAGGTCCTTTCAGCTCCATAAATCCCTCCAACACACCTTCTCTAATATTTCCACGCAATAAAAGTTAGTTGGTTAGTTCGAAAATTAGTTAGTCAATTAATAAGTTAGTAAGATTACTAGCTAAAGACTAATTAAGGTAAAAACTGACTTGCATTAATAGCTAATAATTTTCATTCAATTAAAAATATATTTAAAAAAATTGAGCGTCATAAATTTGACATTTTTCTCGGAATGATAAGGATCGTAGCTACCCTTCACGAAAAGTACAATCTGAACGGGACTTATGAGCCATATTAATCACTAGTATTAATGTGTATAGTTTGAATGGTCCAAAAATATTAGATTCTTGGGGGAGAGAAAAAAACTATTATATTTTAGATATTATCCTAAAAAGATAGAACTAAAAGTCATTTAAAAGAAAAGATAAGTGATGTTTTAGTTAGTTTTGAAGTTTTTATAAAAAGAAAAAAATAAAGAGAGGATTTGCAAAATTGTGTGCGCCGCAATCGCAGTACATAGGCAGTAGAAAGCACTTCAAATAAAGAAAAGGAGTGAACTAAGAGCTTTCTAATCAAGTCTCTTGGGGTTTTACCCCCCTTCTGGAGCCAATGCAACCATCAAATTTATGATCTAAGTATCAGATCACTGAGTCTTCTAAGAGCCTCTTCACTCTTGTTCCCAGACTTATCCCCTCCTCTCTAATTCATTATAAATATGAGGCATGGGGAGGCACAACGGAGCATAAGGAGACCCGGAAAGGCTGCAAGAGAGAGGGAGAGAGAGAGTATACTCCTCCAAGAGATTGTAAGAGAGCTTGAGAGAGAGAGAGAGAGAGAGAGAGAGAGAGAGAGAGAGAGAGAGAGAGAGAGAGAGAGAGAGAGAAGAGTTACCCCGAAAGGCTGCACAATTTCCCTTTATCTCGATCCTCGATTTAACCATCTTCTCTTTCGCTCTCCCATCTCGAATCTATTCCACCTTCTTAATCTCTTGAGTCTACTTGCGGACGATGGCCTCCAAGCAAAGAATGTCGCATGCAGTTGGCAATCTTACAACCAGCAACAACAGAGCTTCGGGTGAAGGCATCACTATCAATCCAATTGCGATACCGGTCGTAAGTAATATGTTTCAAATTGATAGATGCTTGTTTTAATGCTCGCAAGAGATGCATTAGGCTCCGTACCTTGTGGTGCTAGAATAGGTCATTGAAAATGATAAATCACATCTCAAATATTCAAAGATGAAGTTTGTGAAGTGCTTGTATCAAAGGGAGTTAAATTGCACCTAGTCGCTATGTGATGAATCCATGTATAGCATAATCAACATATGGGACACTAAAGTATTGAGCATTGATGAGTCTTTGATTAATCTTTACCGAGGATAATATTGTTTAAAGTTGCAAATGCATATACACGGTACATACATGGGAGAGATTATGTAAACTTTACATCGATGACATGCGACTCCTTGCCTTAGGAGAAAGGAAGATAAAGCCAAGAAAAAAATGTTGCATAGTAGGAAAATGCTAAAAGATAAATGTCACTTAGAGAAGAGGCATAAATGCTCTTGCTAGATTGATTAATTTACATTGGAATGATAGGGCTTATGTCATGTATAGTATTGGAACCTTTAGCATATGCCTTAGGCTAAAGGAGAGAATATTAAGTAAATTCTACTCTTTGGCTCCAAGGGAGGCGTGACCTCACAATAATTAGAACTTGTTGAGTCATGATTGATTTGTATGTATTAGAAATAGTTCATTGTTGCTAATATTTCTTTCATTACATCTATCAAGGAAAGGTGATGATACTAGGTTCGATGAGAGAAGAACGATGATGAGGCAATTGGTAATGATTATAATTTCTTAGAGGACCTATATTCTAGCCGTTTACAATTATATGGTATGTGGATTTTGTCTAATGTAAGTTTGACCAGGAGGCTTCTAGCTAATATATACATTATAAATAGACTCCTTTTGTAATAAGTATTTAGATCTATAGTATTAACATACCAATTTTGTAATAAAAGAAAAGCTAGGTAGCTTCCAGTTGATGTATATATTATAAATAAATAAATAAATAAAATATCTATTGGATAACTTTGTGTTAAGGTATGAATTACACTCTTAAACCTAATATGTATGTAGGTGCCCTATTTACTATGTTGAAACATCCATTAGGAAAAAAATGAACTCACAAATGGGGCCTTAAAAATAATATAGTTTAAGATGTGGGCCTTTTGGATTGTCCAATAGGAAGGCTAGATGTTGACATCCATGGAGGGTGAATCTTCCCTCTCCAAATCTTGGGTTTTCTATTAAAAAAAGTAGTGGGGGATTAAAAAAAGGGAGAATGAATAGTACAAAAATTTTGAGTTTCTCTCACCTCGTATTTCTCCCCTTTTTTGGAGAATTTTTAATTTTGGTTTTTTTCCCTCTCACGAAATCAGTTTGACCCAAAAGTTGAGCAACATACCACTTTCCCTCTCTTCTCTATACTCGTGAATTTTCATCTCCATTGAAGCTCCCTGCTGGGAGTAATTAGGGTTTTGAGTGTTCTACTTACCTTTGCACTTTCTTCTCCACGTAGCTCTAGATTTTGGGCAAAACACAGTTGCCCATCTCTCTTTGCATTTTCTCTTGTTTGCTATTTTTTCAATAGGTTTTGATGTCGTTTCTTACTGTTGTTGTTGTTTTATTACAGAGGTTGTTGGGGCAGGAGACACAGGTGCTTGTCTCTCTCTCCTTTCTTTCCCCCCTCTCTCTATGTGTTGTTTCTCTTTTATGTTGTGTTTTCAATAGAATTTGATGTTGGTTCTAATTGTTGTTTTCTTGCAGAGTTTATTTGGAGCAAGAGACAAAGGTGTTAATCTCTCTCTCTGTTTGGTTTTTTTTTTTGCTAATATCTTTTCAATACAACACAATGTTAGTTCTAACCCTTGTTGTTGTTTTGTTGCAGAGATCATTTTGGGTGACATTGCATAAGTGCTTATCTCTCTCTCGCTCTCTCTTTCTCTGTGTATGTTTCCTCTTTTCTACTATTTTTTTAGTATACCTTCATGTAAATACTAACTCTTGCAAAATTGTATTTTGCAGAGATCAATTTGGGCAAGATTGGATAGGTGCTCATTTCTTTCTCTCTCCCGCATACTCACACAAACTCTCTCTTTCTTCCTCTCTACATTATCCCTTTTCTACTATCTTTACAATAGGGTTTGATGCTAGTTCTAACTTAAGGATCAATTGTTGTTGCAGCACTTAACACAAGGTAGAGCAGAGATCCTGTAACTCAATTTACAGGTAAATCTACCATATTTTGTGGTGCCAAAATTTATTCATTTAATTAGTGACTTTTATATTTGATGGGATTGATGTTTTTTTATGTCCATCATTTGCAATGGGTTTTGATTAGCAATGATTCAATCTTATCTTCAGTAAATCAGCTTATACGTAAATTGGCCATGTTTTGTATTGCTGCTATTCATGCAGTTATCTAGATATTTTTGCTAAAAGGGATTCATGCAAGTATTTTTATTAAAAGGGATTCATGCAGGTGTTTTTTTGTACATGCAGGTATTGTACAAGGTTTAGGTAAAGCATATAATTCTCCATTAACTATTTTGATGTGGTGAGTGATTCCTTTGTGTTGGATGATATGGATCTGCTGGAAGTCGATGGTTAAAAAATCCTCTGCTTTATTGGTCCTATGTGTCCATTTGGATCTCCATGCCAATTGGCAATGATCCATGAAACTCTTGTATCATATCATTCATATAACACACAATGTGTTGAGTCTTAGAATATCTTAGGTGTCAATCCAATGTGCATATTAAGATTTACATGCCATGTGGCTGCTATCCTTGTAACAACTACTCTATAATACCCACATTTCATACAATGTATTGAGTCAAATCAGACTCCTCTTCATTATAATAAAATTTATTTTGGCAAAATTCTCTGAGTATTCTTGTGCTATTCTTTTCATTATATTTCATGTAAATGGTATGATTAAAGTGATGTCTTGAAATTAAATCTATACTTTGTGTTTATGTATATATCCACATGCATTTCGATATCAATGTTTATGTATGTTTACAAAGTGTAAACATCTCTTAATGCCATGCTGAATTGTATGGCATATTGGTGATTACTGGACAGACTTAAAATGCTTATTATTTAGGGGTTAATACATACTTCTTTACATCTAATGCATAGGTTATAATGCCTGAGAGAAGAACAAGCATTCTCTCTATAGAAGTATGTAACAAAAAAGATGAAGAAGGGAATTGGATCACTGATACGTATCATTGCTCGTCTTGGGTACATATGCGTCCAAGTATGAAGGGAGCTTTCAGGGTGAAAACATCTGCAATTGCAGATGTATCAAAGCACTGGAAGGGTAAAATTTTAGCTCTCAGACAAAGCAATGTTGATTCTCACCTTGTAACAGAGGCGTTTGTACAACATGTATTCATGCAAAAACAAATACACATTGCGCCCACTATGCCCTTTCAATGAAACATTGCAAACAATAAGTATTTGCAACTCATTGAGAATGAGAACTTTCATGATGCCTATGTAACAACTTGTCTTGTATTTACAGAAGTATATCCTTCGGATTGCTGTGAGTGGCAAAATGTTGAGAGTTTCACTGGTTCTTTTAAGTGTTACCACCTCGAAATTGATAGATTGCTCTTTGAGGGGCGTACAACTAAGCAATTCGCAGAGGACCTTATTTTTTTCTATGACTCCAAGTACATATTACCCAAGGGGAGTCGAGAATATGGAACCCTTGAATATATGCACATATCGAATCTCAATAGCATAGAATGGCCATTGTGTAGTAGCGACATTTTACACATGTGTAGCACAAAAATTTTCGCAGACATATTGAATTCTATGAAGCCAAGCACTGGCTCAAAGAATGTACATCTAAGCTGGTTCATACCGATTGCAATTTTTACACACATGTTCAAGGAATGTAAGGGTTTGAGACATACCAAAAGCACATACGTCATAAAAAAGACTATGTAACAAGGATTCTAAGCAAAACTTGGACATAAAAAATAACTCACAGTCGTGACACAGTGGAGTGTCGAGTAACAACAAGGGACATGGCTTTCAGGTAAAAATTTTCTCTCTTAGTTGAGTATTATCTTACTTTGAGATGAATTGGCTAACTTTCCTTTCCAATTACAGGTACTTTGTCGCACGACAAACTTTATGCCTAGTGTTCAAGTATCGTAGATGGAGGATACTCAAGGGTAAATGGTTGTGCCTTGATCAAGACATGCATGAAAGTGCAGTTGTGGATGTTATTGTCATTTGTGAGGGCCGCGAGCCCCGTGTTGCAAATGGAGGATGATTGGCCCTTGAGTATAATGCGCCAGGAACTTACAATGTTAATTCAGAATCCATCTGCTAGCTTCTATTTTAAACTACATGGTAGGAAAATTCGAAACTGAGCTGAGGATACTGTTACCAGTGGAAAGTTTGTGGCTCCACATATTTTAGAAATTGTAGAGTCTCTCTAAAAATCCCAACACCACAAGTTGTAATATCCAACACTTGTAAATTTTTGGATTTTTTTGGCCAATAGAATATTATCGCTTACAAACTTGCAATATTTAAAAATTATGGTATTTATGCAAAATCATACACTTGTAATACACTTTCCACATCAACACATTTACATATGCATGTAAACTTTACAAAGATGTAAGTAAAGCCATAACTAAATATCGTATGTGAACAATCCTTAATGGTTTAAAAATTAAGGTTTTTAAGGTAGAACTAGTTTAGTTCTTGTTTCATTGTTTCATTTTACACTTTCTCTCTTCATCTCTTTATATCTACCACATCCCTCCTACCTACTATGATGGATGCTCGTGCACACTTTGATGAGTGGATCCACGAGACTATCTTTGCTAACCAAGGTGATGAGATATTCCAGGTTTTCTCTAAGAACTTCAACCTTGAAAGCGTGCTCTCATCGCTGGATCCCCCCCTTCAGGTTTTGGAAGACTTTGTGAGCACCATTGCTACATGCACATACTCCATCGAGGGATCCGACATGACTTGGGTGTCGCTGGAACAGCTCATGGTACTTCAGGCAGGGAAGAATCACCAAAAAGTGGTGAGTAGGTGTCTAGCCCATGTGGATCCTTCGCATACAGTATGCACTGTTCCCATGAGAAGTGCACTAGGTACATCACCATTGGATCTCGTGGAGTGTGATTGCGCATTGGCAATTTACCTCCTTACATTGGATACACCCCTAGAGGAGGAGAGTGATGAAGATACAACTCCATAGGTTGTTTCTATCACATACACGGGAGAAGAACCGATTGAAGAGCTCATAAATGTTGAAGAGGAACATCGAGTGGTGACAGAGCAAGGGTTGGCTCTCATGGTGCCATCTTCTTCAGAACAGCCTTCAGAACAGCCACAAGTTGACAAACCCAACCTTGCCTCCTTGACACCCATTGAAGTAGATGGTGTACAATACTTACTTCTATCAGATGTACTGCAGTACTTAGAAATGAAGGAAGAAGAGTTGTTTTCTATCCTAGTCAATAGATGGTGTACAATACTTACTTCTATCAGATGTACTGCAATACTTGGAAATGAAGGAAGAAGAGTTGTTTTCTATCCTAGTCAGGGATTCAATGGAAGACCTGATTGATTATGATTACATGGATGTGCATCCAACAATGGCAGAGATTGGAAGATATGATGGAACAAGCTTAGATACTGTGAGTGCGATCATAGCAGCACATGAGCATATAACCTCGGTTGAAGAAGATTACCTTGTACCTGATGCTGAATTTGAAGCACTACAGCATGATTTGTTCAGACCAAGGCCCCAGCTTCCTACCAAGGAGTTTGTAGATCCCTCTGCCCAAAGAGGTGTCTCTCTGACACACGAGGAAATGAAGATACAAGATGATCTGGAGAAGGTGAGATTTCTAACTACCATATATTTTTATGCAATGAAACTTGATGATAGGGTGCGTCGGGTCCCCCGGAGTCCAGTGATGAAATCTTGGCAAAAAATGATGCCTGCAGCAGCTGCCCTGTCTGAAGTGGGCCAAAAAGTGGCCCCAGAAGCCAGACTTCGGACAAGGTAGCTGCAGGCATCATTTTTTGCCAAGATTTCACCGAATTCCCATTTTTTGAATACTAAAAAGGTGGCACCCGGATAACATGCCCATAAGTTTCTCAAATCCATACGACACGACCTCTCATTGGAAAGTGCTTGAAAAATGGAATCTATTGAGCTATAGAGTGCTCGATTTGGAGTTATAGTGTTTAAGTTATGACAAATCCAAAGATTTGACCACGTGTCCCAAACTTATGGGAAATTCCCATATTCCCCAATATGGTGTTAGGAGGATCTCGACATGCAGACCGATGCAAGGATTCAGCTCTTAAGGAGTATATCGGTAACCTTGTTACAGATTTAGTGGTTTTCCATAAGAAGTGCTCACCAGGAGGGCAAGAAATAATTATGAAAATTTGAGCTTTGACCAAGTTTGGACCTTTTCGAGCGATACCTTTGACATCTAGCTTAGAGAAGGTGGTGCTAATCAAGTGGTCAAAGCTTCTTTATTTGTTTGATCAAACGCAGGGTGGAGCTATGTGTGTGCTTGAGACATTAGGCAACCCCGCTAAAGTGTCGGATCTGCTTCTCCTGGAGAAAGAGCTGAAGGGGGAGCGCATCATTTTTGAAGCAAAGAAGAAACTTATATTTTCATCGGAAGCTGCCCCCTCCTCTCCACCGAAGAAAAAGCCAAGGAACAATTGAGAATTCTTGTTGGCTATCGACTTTTTGTATCTACCATCACTAACAACCATCACATGTATTTTTCTTAATGAATATAAGATACTTTACTTTGTCCCTACAAATAAATATTTATTAAATAAATATGTGGTTCATATAAGTGTGATGATAATGTGTGGTACATGAATGATGCATTCGCATACGTTAACATAAATCAACGCGTACTACTGCACTTGCGATTGTATAAGTGTGGCGATAATGTGTGATATGTGAATGACGCATCCACATATATTAACATAATTCAACGTGTATTACTACTTTTGATGCATTCATACGTTAAACAAAAATTAAGAGTCATGCGTTTCAAGAAACAAAACAAAACAACTTTACTCAATTATTTGAATTTAGTACACATTGCACGAGATATTATGTATATATAAATAAATATTTCAATGTGTCTCCATGTCAGCTTGTAGATATTTGTAGTGTGCCACAATCTCTCCATTGTGCCGTTGTAGCCATCGTATGGCTTTGGTTTCTTCATTCACTTGCGCCTGCCATTCCACTTCTATCTCTTCCTTACCTTGTAGTGCTCCTTCAGCTCATGAACTTCCCTTTGGGCCATGGCTATTTGGCATGTTTTCTCCGATTGGGATGCACTCATGGCCTTGTTTTTGGCTTCTAACTTTGCCTTTGTGATTCTCTTCTCCTCCTTGACTTTCTCTAATTGAGAGAGAAGCTCCTTGACATACTCATCATAGTCTTGAGGTGGCCTCTCTGTTGTGTCTACTGCAACCAGGTGGCACGAATTCTAGCACCTGGGTGCTTGAGCTCAGCCCTTTGTTTCTGATTGGGCTCGCAGGTTTTGGTTCATCATGTCTAGACTGCTACTCGATGGACCTACATGTGGCAGGGCCACGTCTTCCTCCTCTTTTTTTCTCAACTCCTCCTCCTCCTCTTCCTGCTTTCTCCTTTTTTTCTCCTCAGTCTTTTTTGGACTCTTTGCATGCCTTTTGCAAGTCTATCTTTTCTTGTTTCCTCCTCTCCTCTTCTTGCTATTCTTGTGTAATTTTCTTCTTTGTCTTCTTAGCCTTTCCTTGGCTAGTTTGCTCTTGTTGTTCCCTGTCTTCTTATTCCTCACTCAGTGTCCTTTTAGTGGACTGCGCCTCATGTTCCTAGTGAGGTGGCAACCTGCTTGGCATTTCATCTACTCCTTCTCTTGCTTCTTCCTGCCCTTGTCCCAAGGCTTCCCTGATGATCGCGATGAGTGCCCCACTAAATCCGATGGTTGCACCCTTTGAAGATGAAGCTTTCCTTTTAGCCTTGGTGGTAGGAGATTCTCCTCTGAGAGGCTGTCCTCCCATTGCCAAAGCCTTTGCTGAGGTCTCAATGGTCTTCCTGACAAAATCATTGAGGTTCACCTCATCCAGCGACCTTACTGCAATGCTCTCTAGCAAGGGGACATTGATGCAGCTTATGATGGTGTTGTACCTTTGACTAGAGAACAACATGTACACCATCTTGGCTTGGAGTCGGACTTTGAGATTTGGGATATTCGCCAAGTTGATGCCATCATTGGTGTGGACCTTTACTTTTTCCATTCCTAGCAAGGCATATACATCTCTTTTCGGTTTTCTCTCTACTTTTCTTTCCAAGCCCAATGCCTTTTCCACCAGCTCTGGGTCAATTCAATCAGCACCTGACGAGTTCCCTCTCCCTCATGCACAGTTACGATGTTGCGGTTCCTGTGGAAAGTCCTCAAGAACTCTGCACATTGGAAGTATTCCACCTCCTAGCTTACTATTTCCATGTATTTCTGCAAATTGCATTGCTCAATGATCTACCCCAAGGCCCACTCTTCAATGACCACATCTTCTAGGTTGAAGATAGGCCAAAACTTGAACTGGTTGAAGGCTCATGTTTCCACCGAACGTTCATATTTTGCTTGTTCTTCCTCTAAAAAAGGAAAATTGCCAGTCTTTTCTTGGCCTACCATGATGTGTGCTTGTCATGAAACCATATTCACCATTAGTGTTTTTTAGAATAATTACAATCAATAGAAAACGACTACATACTTGTTGAATTGAAATGCTTGAGTGTAGAAGTAGACTTTTTTCTCCTAGTAGTCTATTGATTTTAAATTTTATTGACCTTTTTCTCAATCACAAATTGTTGCATTCTACCCTTGCAATGTGTGCTTTTCCTTTATTGTTTTCCTTATGTGTTTGGTTTGATTCACCTTATCCCCTCCCTCTTCTGAAATAAGAAGAATCCTCCCTAGGATTAAAGGGTTAGAGGATGAAGGGCCTTTAGCGCACAATCTTAGTGTTTTTCTTTCACATGAGCCAGGTGTAGAAATTCAGATTATATTCTAACTTAGCATAGTTATCCATATTGAAAGGGCAGATGCCTACATGCGTAATGTAAGTGAGGACATCAAGCAAGAAGTCACCGAAGTCCACGCGACTAGCAACATGCAACTCCTCCTCAGTGAGGATGCAATCTAAATAAGGATGTCCCTTAGTGTTCTTCAAGGGGTTGATTACAGAGGGTAGTCAACACCTGATATGAAGTTGGAGCTACATAGGTTGGGTCATATTTTCATGTCTTGATTGCACATCGTTGCTCAGCGTTGGTCATTATTTGGCATCTCCTAGCTCCCATTGCAGTCATAGGGCATACCATTTCCACAAGAAGGGGGAGTCATTGCTGGCAAGGTATTTCAACTTCTTGATTTTGTGGTTTGTGGCCATGATCATGTTCTTGCTATACAACAACGTAATGAGGCACTATTTGATTGCTTGTTCCTTGGATATCTCAGTTGCAATTAACTCTTTAGCTGCTTTGAAAGTCTTAACGAATACAAATTTTGACTCCTCCCAAGAGCAAGGGAGTGTTCGTACTTCCGTTGCTATAGGTTCTTCCAAGAGGCCTAAGTCTAGTCAATCGTAGTTTTTAGCCAATGTCATGAAAGTAGTGTCCAAGCATCAGACGCAAGCAACCAAGTGATTCCCAGTATTTTCAGCTAAGTTTTTAGACAAGGTATTGCTGCTCATAAGAGGGTCTAAGCTCGGTAGGTGGTTGAGGCTTGACAGAACTAGAGAGTTCAGCAGCTACTAATCGCAGCTTTGTTTGCTCCTTAGGTTGTAGATGGACCTCAAGCTTGATGGGTTTGGTTGTAATTGCAAGTGTCATGCTAATAGATACGTCGAAGATTTGAGGGACACCACCGAGGCTAGATTTGGGCAGTTTGTCAGTTAGTAGGTTGCGGTTTTGGGCAATAGATTGGTTCAAGCCCTGCTAAGCTAGGATTTGGAGATTCTATGGACCTAGCGGCCTGATTTTCTTCTGGTTTGAGTGTCTCCAACATGATGATTTGTGTGGTCAAGCTTGAGGATGGTGTTTGAGTAGGGTCTTTGGTTGTTTTGGCTTTAGGGAGCCAAATCCAGGTGTTGCCTACATAGTAGCCTTGCATTTGCAATAAGGCCTTAGGGACTTGACCGTACGTTGAAGTTTATAGTTTTGGCTTCCTAGGCTTTGGGTGCGGATCATTAGCCTTGCGAGGCCGTGGGTTTCTATTCCTAGGTGGCGCTCTCTGTTTAGGTACCCATTTGAATTGGGGTTCATGGGCTTCAGCATTGGTTTTAGTGGGTTGCTGGCATCGAGGCTTGGTAGGTTATGAGACAAGTCACGACCCCCCTCCTAAGACTTGACGGTGGGTTTCTGTACCGGTGTCTTTGAGGACTTGGAAAGAGTCATGGCACCCTTATTAAACGCTGTAACAACGTGAACATTGCCCACGACTTGGTGGATATGCTGCGACTCATAATCAACATTGCAACGAGCTTAATTCTTAAAAGTTTGTCCTAACAGTGATTTTGTGCCTGCATTCTTAGCATTGGGCAACATATAGAAGATTATCAGTACGCTTTCAAACTCGATAATAGAAACTGCAACCTTGCACTTTCCCAAAAGTGAGTAGGGTTGGCTCCATAAGGGGTGAGATTAGCATTAGTGGGCTACAACTACGGTTTTCCAAATTGGGTCCAATGGTCATGGGTTAAGATATTAAAATCAACTCCCTCATCGATCAATGTGTTGATGGTGCATATGTGTTTAGCAGTGACCATCATGCATAGGTAAGCTGGTGATACTACTTCCTCATCCTCACTGTCAACTTCAGTGATAGTGGCTACTTACATGTGGACAAGGGGTGCTAGCATTGGGAACTCATGCAATGGGTGTATGGGAGGGAAGTACTTTTTTATGTGATTGCCATTGAAGATGCCTATGCCCTCACCTTCTAGGGTTTCGAGTTCTACATTGCCAGTTTGTGGCAGATGGTTCGAACCTTAAAAGGCCCTAGCCCCCAAAACTTTAACTTTTTCTTGTGTCCCTTGACTAAGTATAGTAGTACTAAGTCACCCTATTCAAAGTTGCGCTGCTTGACATGCTTATCAAACCAACGTTTGCATCTTTCCTTCTCACATATTAGTGCATGGATGGCTAGAAGCTGGGTTTCCAATAAGTGTTCGAGTTCAATCAAGTGTTCTGTCCATGCCTCCTTCCCATCCCATCTTTCTTGAAGGGCTATCTTGAGGCTTGGTACGAAGAATTCTAAGGGAAGGATTGCCTCTATAGTACCATATCTCAATCTAAAGGGGGTTTTCCCTACATCCATCTTGTAAGCCGTGTGGTAGGCCCACAAAGCCACCATCAGCTTGTCATCCCAATCACTGTGTGAAGCAAAGATGATTTTGGTCAGGACATTTACTAATTATATTTGTGGATTTGGCTTGACCATTTGCATGGGGGTAATAAGGCGAGGATTTCCAATGGATGATTAGAAAGGAGGACAGGAGGTAAGCAATCACTTCATTGATGAAGTGTGTGCCTTGGTCGCTAACTAGTTCAATGGGGCTAGAGAAAACCTATTACCAAGTAGGTAATGTCTCCATAATTTAAAGTTATGAATTATAGCAAGTAATTCTAGATCATGTATGGCATAGTTTCTTTCGTGGATCTTTAATTTTCCTGAAGCATAGGCTACTAGATGTCATTCTTACATAAGCACACAACCCAAGGCAAGAAAGTTTACATCAATTAATGACTTCGAATTCTTTGATTAGGTCAAGTAGCCTTAAGGTAGGGGCGGTTATCAAAATTTTCTTAAGCTTCTCAAAGCTAGATTGTTCGGGGGTGTCCATATAATGGAGACCTACTTTTTGAGAAGGTCGGTGAGAGGCACAGCGATTATTTAAACCATTGTAAAATTTAGATACTTAATGTGAAACATCCATCGTAGGTGCATATTTTAGAAGTGTTATAAACGTGGAGTACTAAGCTTCTAGGCTTAGGCTTAACTGCTTTAGGTTGAATAACTCGCTCATCTTTTGGGCTTAATATGTGGGTGAAAGATATCTTCTACACGCGTCCTTAATCTTGTCCCAAGTGATAGTGCTTTTGAACGTTCCTTGGTCCTTGCACCACTATTTCCACCAAAGATGGGCAACTCCTGTGAATTTTAGTTTGGCAATCATGGCTTGATTTGATGATATAGTCCCTACAACAGTGAAATAGTCTTCCATAGATTCTATCCATGTTTCTGCTTCAGTTAGAATGTCCCTTCCTTTACCATCAAACTCCAATGGCTTGTATTGCTTGAGAAGAAATTTCTTCTCTTAGGCTTTTGTAATATTGAGATTTGGGATTACGTTCTAGAAAATTATGCACTTTTTATGATCAATTTTCTCTCCAACCATATTAAAAAAAGATGTTTAATTGCTTAATCTACCTTATTAATTTATGAAGGAAATTATGTACTACTTGGCCTTCTGATAATAATTAGGGTTTATACTTCAAAAGAGAGTTTTAGTTTTAATCAAAAAAAAATCAAACGGATAATATCTTCCCACTATTCTTGATTATCAAGGAGACAAACGGATGGACAAAAATAATTCTTTACATCAATAGGAAGGGAATACATTATTTGAGTAGTTTGGGAGCTCATATTATTCTTGGAAAAGGGTTTTCTACCACAATCTAGGCATGCCATTGCGATACATCCATTGCATAGTAATTAGGATTCTAGGAATGGATATCAAAAAATCTATATTTTAGGGGAAGATCAAGTAATCCATATTTCTTGTAGTTGCGGCAATTGGAGCCTCCTACACAATCAGCTGGTATAACCTTTGTAACCTCCTCATAGATATACTGGTTTAATTTGACCTATCTCCCTCTAGCAAACATGTTTGTAACCTCCTCATAGATGTACTGGCTTAATTTGAATGGTCGCCCTCTAGTGAACATGTTTGAGTTTACTCTAGCCTCATAGAAGAGATAAATCTTGGCAACCTTAAGGGTTTCCATCCATCTTAGCCTCTTTAAATTATTTCGAAGGTAAACAATATGGTTTGCATCGATGTAGCAATATTCTCCTCTCAACATCCATCGTCTTTCGTAATACAAGGGTGAATGATTATATATGTGATCTAATATTTGCATCATCTGGTTTCTCTAGCTGAAACTAGAGGAGTGCATTGCTAACATAAACATAACTTGGAAAATCAAGAATCATTCCCAAGGCTCGTCTTTTTTCCAAAAATCAAGAATATATATTAAAAAGAGAAGATTTTCACCCTTAAGGGAAATATATTTTATGTTGTAATTATAACTAGTTTTATTTACTTGTATCCTGTCTTATATCAACGTGCTCGCCGCCCGAGCTGCTTGCTCGGCAGTATGTTCTTAGTGTCCCATCAATAGATGTCCTAGAAAACACCATCCGGGATTTTGATGAAAACCCTCAAAGTTTGCTAACTAGGCTTGCTTGATTCTACCCCGCAGAGTGGAAGTTCTGGTTGTTCCCACAAAGATCGACCTGAGTCTTTTTTATCAAATCAACTATTAACGGTTGATTAGTATCATCGGTTCATGTTTCCACCCCTTATAGAATTTGCTGACTGAAACATGTTTGCATTGTGCTAGGTTCAAAGAGAAGGGGAGTCGAAGGGAAGTGTGGCACTTTGATCCCTTTTGCCCATGGTTCTAAAGTGATGCAAGTCAGGCTTTCTCATCTCTAATGGTTTATCAAAAATGTGATTTTTATTCCTTCTTAGGAAAGCTCTCAACTCACTGATACCAGCTAACCATAGGTTTGGATTCGGGGGTTCAATCTCCTGCTTTCCTCGAGAGAGTATTTTTAATTACCTAATTACCTACCACCTTAGGCCCAACATATAAAAATAGCTTCTTTGAATTATCTCCTGATACAAATTTGTTACTACATGCCTTTAATTCACGACACAAAAATAGAGTAAAGCAATCCTTTCTCAATAGGTTCCTTTAAGAAAAATAACTTTTTACAATGTTTTCTATTCTAACTAGAATGATATCATCCCGAAGGTATTATTCTTTCCAAGTTCAGTTCCTCAACTAGTGTTGGAATTTCCACGATACTGTCTAGAAATTGAAGGGTAGTTTGTAGTCCGTAAGAGCCTAAGGAGTTTATGACCAGAGTCCCCCTGGTATCCTTACCTCCTCTTGCCGACTAGAGTTCCTACTATGACAAGACCTTTCGCGTCATGATTGGTCTATGCTCACTAACCCAAAGCTAAAAAAGAAAACCCCTTGGAGTAGGTTTTATTCACACTGGCCTTGGGGAGGTCTAGCACCATCAAGAACACCACCTCAACAGTTGGCGTTCTGTGCTCACCGGAATACCGCGTGAGTCGCGTCAGCAGTCTGTACTCGGTCATCCATCTTTTAGCCTGATGATTTTAAGAAATATTAGTACCTAGCTTACAATCACAAACATCTTATTTTGAATGCATTATACATAAAAATTTATCTCCAAGACAAATCTTTTCTTTCAAAAAATAATAATATCAAGGCAAAACTGAGCGTAAGTGGCAATACCTTCCAATAGTCTTCTCGGATTTCCCCTTCCTTCGAGATCTAGTTTGGACTAAACAAATATTCTATTCTTGAGAATAACGCCCTTGGAGTTTTGTGGGTCCTTGCCCACAATTAAAAAAATCTTGGTTAGTTTGATTACGAAAAGTATTCTTTTGACAATTCCATCACAAGGTCTTATATATACCAAGAATTAGCGTTCATGATTATCCATCAGAGGTTTTGTTAGATTAATACAAATTAAAAAGATTAAGTCTTTTAGGGACATGCTACCTTCCTTATACTCATTTAGGTTCATCTTATACAAACCCATGTTACCCCTTGGAATTTTCGGTTAAGAATTCCTTTAAAAGATTATATGCAGGAAATGAAAAAAAATCTATTTTTTGAATGCAGCTTTTGTTGCCAATTCATGGGATTATGGCCTACTAGCTACCTTTATTATAAAAATATAGTAGCTAGGGATCCATGACGAGTGCTTGGTTGATGGTATTCGCAACTTTGTTTGTAATCCAAGTACTCGTCATTCTATTTGTAGTAATTGTATCTGCAGTGTTATTGGTAGCTCCTGTCTTCATAACCTTCACAACTTTCTTCTTCGGGTCTATGGTCTTTAATCATGAGATCGTAGAGGGGATTTTTGCAAGAGAGCTTGGGGTCATCGCAATTTGATTGCTGGGAATTTGATCGATGGGGGTTAGCGATCACTAGGAATTTAGGAAAATGGGGAAGAGTCTTAATTCGAAGTAGGGTAGAAGGGATGGAGGACTCGATTCCAAGAGCTGGTGAAGTATCCTTCTTGTCTTCGTGATGAGAATTCCCATCCTCACACTTCTCTTGCCCCACTCCCTCTTACTCTATACTCCAGAGAAGGGCCTCTCCTCTCTTACTTAGGCTCCTCTCCAATAGCTCCTCATGCCTTGTATTTATAGAGCTAAATTGAAGAAGAAGGGTTGTGGCCAAGAAGAGGAGATCTTTATGGAGGGCATCTTGGCAAATTAGCAATCTAGAAGCTTTCAAGATGTAATCTGATGTTGGTGATTTGATCTTTGAGGTCCAAAGAGGCTACCAGAGATGCTATGAGTGATTTGCTTGGGTCTTGGATGATCTTGCTTCAATCTAAGCCCCTCAAAAAACTGAGAAGAGGGGGAGGTTACTAGAGTTATATATTGTGATAAAAAAGGAGAATTCAAGGTTCTTCCTCAGCAAATCAGGGACTCCAAATTTGGGAGCATGAGGCACCCTTTTTTTAAAAAAAAAGAGGAGGGGCGGCCTGTTCGTCATCGTTTTCCTCTTCTTATTCTTTTTCTTCATAAACTTTTAAGCTTTAATGCTTAAAGCTTTAAAACTTGCCTTGCTTTGCTAAGTTTTAAATGGGTTTGGTCAATTTTTGACTTATGGCTCATAACTTGCGTTCACGTGGTGACTTTCGTGAAGGATGGCTACAATCCCTATCAACTCGAGAAAGTGTTGTGTTACAAACCTCGGACTATTTTGCTCGAGACTTCCTCTATTTAATGGTTTATAATTCTTCAAGTTTAATTTGCGAGAATTCAGAAAGATCGGAATATCACAACCCATTTCAAAGCAATATGCCACTAGGAACCCATTAAATATAATGGCATCCATAGAACATCATAGAGAATAAAGATATAGAACCATAATTGAATAAATAAATCACTACTCCAATGACAAAGAGTAGTTGCATCGATCAAGAAATATGTCTATGACACTCAAGCATCTACATCGTAAGCGATATATGGCAATATACCAACAACTTAAATCTTGAACAAGGAATAACATCACCAAAGAAATATGCAAGATAATATAAGAAAACTTGTAAAAGAAAACAATACTGCAACACTTTCCATTACTATTTTAAAAACTCAATGTTGTTGTTTTGAGAACTTAGGTTGCAAGAATTCAGGTTTTTGCAATCCATCATGTGATTTTGACACTACCTGCAAACCTAAGCACTCTTGAATTACTAAGGTCTTTGACATCTCATGTCTCGTGATATCATCAAAATGAGAATCCATGAATGGGATCAGGAACATAACAATAATTATTGCTACATTCAGATTTTGCTTTTGTATGATTAGTTTGGTACCCTTCTTCAAGTTAGTTCTGTGTTGACAGATAGTGGGATCAAATCCTTTTATGTTAGTGCTCGGGGAAGTTACTATGTTTATATCCTCTACATCACCTGCATTCAAAGTCTATTTATAAATATCCTTATTAGTGATTTTTTCCTAAATAAAGCATAACCCTTTTCTATTCAATATATAAATAACCCCTTTATATCACATCCTTCTGTATGTAAAAAATGTATAAAAATTGTATTTTTTAAATACCTTATTTTGAGCCCACGTGATGCACACATATATTCATGAGTAACTTACCTGAGTGTTAGTGTTATACATGATATTCAAGGGATGTTTCATACATAGTCAATAAGGCACCTACATACATACTAAGGTTAAGAGTGTAATTCAGACCTTAACACAAAGTTATCCAATAGATAGTTTATATATATATATATATATATATGTTTATAATATGTACATCAGTTGGAAGCTACCTAGCTTTGCTTTTATTACAAAATTGGCATGTTAATATTGTAGGTCTATACACCTATTACAAAAGGAGTCTATTTATAATGTATATATTAGCTAGAAGCCTCCTGGTCAACAAACTTACATTAGACAAAATCCATATACCATATAATTGTCAATGGCTAGAATATAGGTCCTCTAAGAAGTTATAATCATTACCAATTGCCTCATCATCGCTCTACTCATCCAACCTAGTATCATCACCTTTCCTCCATAGATGTAATGAAAGAAATATTAGCAACAACGAACTATTTCCAATACATACAAATAAAGCATGAGTCAGCAAGTTGTAATTATTGTGAGGTCATGCTACTGTTGCTTTGTGATTAAGCCCTCTTTATAAAATTACACCCATAGATCTAGCCTACTATGATGGTGTTATGAGGATATTTTTAGGATGAAATAAAATGAATTCACATATTTAGTTACAATGAGGAACTCTCAAAAGTAAATATGATTAGATGGATTCATCTCAAAGGAGCTACTCTCATAGGTGAGTTGAGGGATATTCTACATGATCAATATGCTTTCTTTGGGGATTTATAGTTATGATGGCAAGGCCTAAGTCCTCATGTGGTCTCCAAGGACATAGAAAATAGTGGATATAAGGATCTTCATTTTAGATCTCTTGAGTTAAGAAATGCATGGTCTTTTGTATCAATCTCAGATGTTCTCAATTCATGCAGAGAGGAGAGTGTCTTTATGAGATATGAGGATATGATGATATTCCTTAGTATATGCAAGTGAGTATTCCTTAGTGGTATAAGGTATTCAAGGACTAGTCCTCTTTTTTACAATGATATGGCATGATATTGCGACATGCAAGTTGATGACTAGGAAGGGAGTGTGACTTGATTATAAATAATGGTGCCAACATGATGCACTATTTGGACAACTTGTGGCCTGCTTTGTAGGATACATGAATATCATGCATGCTATTATATCCATAAAGGAAATCATCATGATGATCAATATCCTAGTTGGGTAGAAGGATGTCATGATAGGATCTATTTTGATGCCATGAGGTTGAGATGGCAGCCTATCATCACACTATCTCGACAAGACCTTGATAGGCATACATAATACTGTTATGGGGCTACATAATGGTAGAGGAAAAGGTATCACTTTAGGGAGAGTAATAGAAGAGTTACATGGAGAGAGAGAGGCCAATGAATGTGTTATTTTAGAGAGAGTTTTAGAGGAGATATTTAAGAGGGAAAGGTCACTATTTGTGGATTGTATATTGGAGAAAGAAGACACTATTTTAGAGGGAGATGTAGAGAAGCTATATAGGAAAGAAAGGATCTTGGGAATACCCTATTTTGGTACACTTGCAAGGCTCATTTGATAGCAAAGAAGAGAGAGAAAGGAATATGATAATGTGAAAAGGGAAGAAAAACATGATGCTATTCATACTGCAAGTGTACATTAGGAAAAAAATGAACTCAAAAATGGGCCATTTAGACCCCCTTCTCCTCCCTAAAACAAGGAAAAGGGTAGACAAGAATATTAAAATAATCCTCTTCTCTCTTCACTTTTGGAATCTCATTTTTCCTTTTTTATATTGTCCATAAAGGTTGTGCTCAAAATTCCTTCTCTCTCCTCATTCAAGAACTCTTTTTCAACCAAATTTTACATTTAAAAAGGAGTTAGTTTAGAGGAGTGCGGTGCTTGGTTTTCAATGCAAAATGATTAGTAGATATGAAGTAATTGGATACCCCAACTCTCTGATCCATTTTTTCCCATGTCTTTACTCCCTCATGGCTCTATTGTGATCTCTTCTCTATGATTATGCAACCTTCATTAACATAGAGAACTACTCACACCGTCTTGCTCACAATCACTCATCCATAGTCACTGTCTGCAATCTATCTATGTTTATTTATCTATTCTCCCTCACTACACTAAGCTACTCTATCCCCTAAGACAACCAAGCTTGGCTCTCCATTCTATTAATATCTGTGCATCCCCTCCAACCTATATGTGCATCGTTACTCTATCCCCTAAGACAACCAAGCTTGGCTCTCCATTTAATTAATATCTTTGTGTATCCCCTCCAACCTATATCCATGTAGACACCAAATCAATTATTTTCATTGATGTCTTTATGTGTCTATCTCAATATCTCTACTTGTCTCTCTCTAGTTTATTATTGTAAACTCAATAGCCCTATTCCTATTAACATATAAACATGTCATTTGGCTTCTCTTTAGTCTAACTCTCTAGATACTAAACCTCATATTCTCATTAGCATCTCTATGTAATCAATTCATATACCTACAATTGGGGCACAAGCAATATTATGTGAAATGAATTCAAGAAAAAAGGAACTGCATATTGGGTAGAGATTCAATATGCCAAGCATATCAATGACAACCCTCAAGCTCTATAGAGTTATAGGCAGATAGGATTAAGCACATGGACTTGTGGGCTGATGGAGGAATGCACCCAATTGATCCCCTAACCAATAAATTTCTAACTTTCTCAGGAATTACAATTTTTTTGAAGTATATGTGCAAGGGTAATAATGTAATTACCTAGTTACACTAAGTAGCTCAATGATCAAGCATTCAAAGTGTTTATAACTTACAAGAAACCATAAAAAATCATCATGATGTGATCACTTCATATACAATAGCTCATATGACAAGTGGTGCAGTTGAATGAGACTATAATTCAACAAAATAATCAAATGGTCACAATGTAAGACACTATCTATGGCACCGGTATCTCATATGAGGAACACAAAGGCACAATTAGACAATTACCTTAGAAAGATTAGTAGTAGTAAGCTAACGCATGAGCACAAACAAAAGAAGAAGCCAATCAATGAATTAATTGTGAATAGTGGGCAATGTAAGCGACATATTAAAGCATGCAAGGAAGCTTAGAATGAAAATCTAGGTGGGGGTCAGCTTGATCATCTATTAGAAGATTTCTAAAGGTGATTACATCAAAAAACACTTTGAGTATTTCAAAGTTCAAGGCTATGAGGAGAAGGTGATTGAGTCCATATTGAAAGATGTATCAAACAAGTTCTTAGCTATGGATGCACAATCCATTTTTGATAGTGCATGTGCAGAGCCCCAACACAAAAAAGTGGCTCCACATGTTAGATCTGCTACATTTTTTTGGCCAAATTATTTTGGGCTCTTAGCCACCTAACATGTATAGAAAAGCAGCTCTAGATGCTAAACTTTGAACAAAGAGTCTCTTGGTATTTTTTTGGCTAATAAAAATGTATTGGGCTCTTGGCAACCTAATGGGTATGCATGTGAAGTTTTGTTGCATTCCGATAAAAGGTTATGGATTCACTATCACACAATGGACCATGCATATGAAGCAACATTAATGTGATTTTAAGGTTTAAATTGGTTAAAAGCTCTTTTTTCTTCTCATTTTCATAACTTGCTTTCATTACTTCCCCCATTTGTGTACCCCCAACCTCTATCTCTCCTCCATCTTACCCTCCTTGAGATTGCATAACATGCACCAAAAGCAAGCTGCTCACCATTTTTCCCTAGACACCATGACCCACCTAGAGCACAAGGTTTATGCCAAAAAGATCCTTCCAAAAGATTATTTGAGAAATATTGCACGACATGTAACTGAAAGGGCTAGGAAGATTTTGGGCACGGGTCGCTAATGGCCTATTGCCATGCAAGTGGTTTGTTGCAGCAGCCATGGAGGCCTGCAAATAGATGTAGAATGATTTCTCATCAACGTGAACTTTGATGATACATAGATGGTGGCCATCCATGTAGAGCATATCATAATCACAAATAAAGACATGAACTTTATCGTTCTCTGGCATGACAAGGAGACACCTTTGTAGATTTTATTGCGAGTGCTATAGAGCCATCATATTTTGAAAGTCAAAATATTTTATATACTATGTAACATTAGAATATATATATATATATATATATCTTGTGCGATGTATACTCAATTCAATTGGTTTAAGTAAAGTTGTTTTCTTTTATTTCTTGAAATGCATGATACTTATTCTTTTTTAAATGTATATGTGCATCAAAAGTACCAGTAGGTACGGATACGAGTTATGTTATCATCTATGTATGATGCGAGTATATGTATTATGCGTTGACATAATTACAAATTACATTATTGTATGTGAATGCACCATTAACAAACCACACATTATCATTACACTTACACAAACCACACATTTATTCAATGAATATTTATTTATAAGGATAAAGCAAAATGTCTTCATCAAGAAAAATACATGCAATGTCTAATAATGATTTTGCAAGGCGATAATATTCCATTAACCAAAAAATTTGAAAGTTTACAAGTGGATATTACAACTCGTGGAGTTGGATATTTAAGGAGACTCTATAATTTCTAAAATATGTGGAGCCACTCACTTTCCTCTAGGAATAGTATCCCTAGCTCGACTTCGAATCTTCCTTCCATCTCATTTAATATAGAAGCTAGCATGTGGATTTTCCATTAACAATATGATTTCCTAATGCATTATACTCAAGGTCCAATCATCCTCCATTTCCAACACTTGGGACTCGTGGCCCTCACAAATGACTTTAATATCTACAAATGTACTTTCACATGTGCCTTGATCAAGATACAACTATTCACCCTTGAGTGTCCTCCATCTACAATACTTGAACACTAGGCATAAAGTATGTTGTGTGACAAAGTACCTTCAATTGGAAAGGAAAGTTGACTGATCCATCTTAGATTAAGAAAATAGTCAATCAAGAGAATAAAATTTTACTTAAAATCCATGTCTCGTTGTGACTCAACAGTCTACCATGTTAGGACGATTGAGTGATTTTTGACATCCAATTTTTGCCTAGAATCCTTGTTACATAACCCTTCAATACACTTTTCATGATGTACATGCTTTTGGTATGTCTCAAACCCAACTCAGACCCTAACATTCCTTGAATATATGCGCAAAAATTGCAAATTGGTACAAACCAACTTCAATGTACATTATTTGAGTTAGTGCTTGGCTTCATATAGTTCAATATCTTTTGTCAAAAATTTTATGCTACACATGTGTCACCACTACACAATGGACATTCTATGCTATTGAGATTCAATACATGTATAGACTCAAGGGTTCTATATTCTCAACCTTCCTTGGGCAATATATACTTGGAGTCATAGAAAATACAAGGTTCTCTGCAAGTTGCTTGGTTGTATGCCCCTCAAAGAGCAGTCTACCAATTTGAAGATGGTAACACTTAAAGAGCATGTGAAACTCATGACATTTTTCTACTCATAGCAATCTAAAAGGTATACTTTTGTAAATACAAAATATTTAGTTACATAGATATCATGAAATTTATAATTCCTAATGTGATATAAAGACTTACTGTTTGCAATGTTTCATTGAATGGTTACAATGGGTGCCATGTGTATTTGCTTTTGCATGAATACGTGTACCAATGCCTCTGTCACAAGGTGAGAATCAACCTTTCTTTGTCCAAGAGCTAAATTTTAACCCACCTAGTGCCTTGATATATCTAAAATTATATATGCTTTCACCTTGAAAGCTCCCTTCATACTTGGATGCATATGTAACCAAGATAAGCAATGATCGGTATCTGTGATCCAATCCCCTTCTTCATCTTTCCTATTACGTACTTCTACTGAGAGACTATTTTTTCTTCTCTCAAGCATTATAACCTAGGTAATACATGTAAAGAAGTATGTGTCTTGCAAGCCCTAAACAGTAAGCATCTTAGGTCCAATCCAATAATCATCAATATGCCATACAAATTAACATGGCATTAAGAGATCTTTACACTTTTGTGAATAGACACAAACATTGATATGGAAATACATATAGGTATGTACATCGACATAAAGTAAGGGTTCCATTTCAAGGCATCACTTTAATTATGCCATCTACACAAAATAGAATGCAAAGAGTAGTACAAGAATACTCAGAGAATAAATTGCATTATAATGAATAGGAGGTTGATTTGACTCAATAGATTGCACAAAAACATAAGTAGAGTAGTTGACGGTAGCCACATGGCATGCAAATCTGAATAGGCACATTGGATTGACACATGAGATATTCTATAACTTTAGTACATTGCACATTATATGGATGATATGATATAAGAGTTTCATAGATCGTGCCAATTGGCATGGAGATCTAAATGGATATCTAAGACCAACAATCAAATGATTTTTGAACCTCCACTTCTAGGCAAATCCATATCATCCAATACAAAGGAATCACTCACCATAGCAAAATTGATCGAGAGTTTTGTGCTTCACCTAAACCTTGCACAATACCTGTATGTCACAAAAACATATCACTTCAATAATAGCCAAAATAACTAATTATTCATCATGAGTTATTATAATATAAAAGAGAGGATTTGCCTATAAGATAGAATTTCTATGCTACGATGTTGATTGCAGCAGCAACAATAGATCATCAAAACCTATTGAAATCTTAGACATGAGAAAACTATGGCTAAATTGCTTAATTGATGAATCCATTTTAATATCTAGATAGTTGCATGAATAAAAGTAAGATAAAATTAGGTGAATTTACCTATAAGAAAATCTGCTAAAGATAAAATTGAATCATTACTGATCAAAGCCTAGAGCTATAGAATCTCTACTCTACCTTGTGCTAAGCGCTACAACAACAATCGATCTAAAAGTTAGAACTAGCATCAAACCGTACTATAAAGATAGTAGAAAAGGGAAAACACAGAAAGGAAGAAAGAGAGTGTGAGAGTGAGTGGAAGAGAGAAAGCAATGAACACCTATCCAATCTTACCCAAATTGATATTTACAAAAAGACAATAGCAAGAGTTAATATTTACATGAAGGTACACTAAAAAAGCAATCGAAAATAGGAAAACATAGAGAGAGAAAAAGACAAAGGGAGAGAGAGATGAGAACTTATGCAAACTCACCCAAAATTATATTTGCAATAAAACAATAGCAAGGGTCAAACCCGACACTATACTGTATTAAAAAGATAGCGGCAAAGAAAAGCCACAAAGAGAGAGAGAGAGAGAGAGAGAGAGAGAGAGAGAGAGAGAGAGAGAGAGAGAGAGAGAGAGAGTGTGTGTGTGTGTGTGTGTGTGTGTGTGTGTGTGTGTGTGTGATCAATACCTTCACCTCTTATAAACTCTACAAGAAAACAATAACAATTAGAACTAATATTAAGGTTTATAAAAAATGCAATAGAAAAGAGAAACAACACATACACACACACACACATATATATGAGCATCTATGCCTCCTATCTAAAACAATCTCTGCAAAATAAAACAACAATAATAGTAAGAAAGCCTACTGAAAAATGGCAAACAAGAGAAAATGGAAAGAGAGATATACACCTATATTTTGCCCAAATTTTGGAGCTGTAAGGAGAAAAAAGTGAAGAGGTAAGAAAAATGTTCAAGATCCTAATTATTCTCACTAGAGAGCTTCAATGGAGACAAAAATTCACTAGGATGAAGAAGAGATGGAAAGTAGTCTAATGTTAAACTTTTGGATCAAACTGATTTCATAATAGAAAAAAAAAGAAAATTTAAACATTTGCCAAAAAAAAGGAGAGAAATGCGAGGTGAGAGAAACTTAAATTTTTTGTACTATTTATCCACCCCCTTTTTAAAATCCCCCACATCAAAAACCCAAGATTTGGAGAGAGAAGATTCACCCTCCATGGATGCCAATATCTAGCATTCCTATTGGACAATCCAAAAGGCTCACATCTTAGCCTATATTACTTTTAAGGGTCTATTTTTTGGCCCAAATTTTTCCTAATGTGAGTTGATCAACTCCAAAGTATATTATGCCAAGTGAATGAGAAGAAGAGGAAGGTTTAAAGGTATTAAGGGATAAAGGTACTATTGTCCAAGAGTCTAAGTTTGCATTTTGAAGACCAAGTGGAAATTGTAGGTGTGGAGACAATTAGTCTCCCTTGAGTGTGTTCCCCAATGGGTATATGCTCATCGTGGGTTTTTTGTGTGGATATGGTGGACACTTGCTTGTGTCTTCTAAGGATGTTGATGTTACTCATATGCAAATGTGGATAGATAACTCTGTCTTTGTAAATGAAGATTATGAATCATGTGCTCAAAGGAGATTATATTTTACTTTACAATACTTGATACCATATCTACCCCTCAAAGATATCAACATGGTGTTGTCTTTGTCAAGTTCTTAAAGGAATAATCTGTACAAAGTAGTACATGCATATATGCCATGTCCTATTTATTTTTAGTCAAAAAATGTTTGTAATGCTCTCTCCCCATTTATGAGCTACAAGAGATACTACCTAGTTTAGTCTTGAATCAATTTCGATATGATTACACCTACTACTTCTCATACTTCTTATCTCAAGGTGTGTCAATTGATGTAAGAAACTCTAGGACTAGTCATATTTTTAGTGAGTTTAAGAAATAATGCAATGTTTCATTGAGACTTGCAAAATGTCACCTTCTTCTCCAAGCTTTCATGGCTTAACTTATCTCTTTCCTCTCTTTCTAGTCTTTTTCTATCCTTTGTTCTCTCTCTTCTATACTCTTCTCTCTTCTTCCTAATCTCCTTGATAAGTGGTATTAGAGGATAGGTCTTTCATCCCATTTAGTCACATCCTAACCAATATTTTCCTATTCAAATCGTAAATCCAAGTTACACATGTACAAGTTGTACAACTCTTGAAGACTAGTACAGAGTCCAAAGGTCCTTCAAGTGAAGAGGATAGCTTAGTAGGAGCTCATTTCAGGATATGAAGGAAAAGTTGGAGGCAGAATAGACAAAATAGTAGGTCATCACCAAGATTTAACACATTTTGGAAGGTATTTTGGCTAAAGAAGAGGTCTTAGATCCAATTACTTTTTGGCAAAGACTTTCTCTCTCTTCTTTCTATAAGCTTTCTTCTCAAGCTTCCATGGTGGCCAACATTCAATCCTTTCTCTATTCTTTCATCTAATCATGGGGAAAATGATCTTCATGAAAAGCTTACCAAATAGAGCACACTTGACAAAGCTTTTAGCTAGAGATTTGAAGCAATAGATCAGTGCATTTTTTGTCACATTTTGCATTGCCTGTTGGAAGCCATGACCACATCATTCTCATCCTTTGACTACTGTAGCTTACTTTGGTGCTTGATCACTACCATAACCATCATCCATTGAAGGTGTTGAAGCTTCTTCTTCATCCTTCAAGCATTCTTCTTTACCTTCACAAATCCTAGATATGGTGAAAACATGGTAGTAGTTCTTCTTTTGAAAAATCTTAAAGAAAACAAAGGGATTTCACATCTTCTTGCTTCTAACCTGCATCTACTATTCATAGGCTTCCATATATGCTAAGATTGAGCCATTTTCCCTCTTTTATGAGCTTTCTTCTTCTTCTAATGCTCATGGATAGCAAGATATTGCTAGATTTCTCATAAATCCTTGAATATTTATCAAGAAGTCCTACAAATAACAATAAAGGACACAACTAAGAAGACATTGAGGAGGCATACCTTCAAGATTGCAAACATTGAAGCCATTAACTATTAAGAAGGAATTATAGGCCAAGATTTTGGGGGTTCCATGTGTAGAGCTCAAATTTATTGTCATTGAGGTTCAAAGAGGCTAAAGACTCTTCTAATTCAAGACTTTCACACAGGCTACAAGAATTGGACTGGGATGATCAATGGATATTATGGTTATGGAGTATTATGGAGCAATTTGGGGCTTCCATTCTAACTTGATGGTTGAGGCTTGATTCTTATTGAATCATGAGTCTTCTTTAATATTTGAGAGAGGTAGTGTACTCATCTAAATCTTTGAAATATCTCTTAATCCAATTGTTGAATCTCATCCACTTGTTGATGGGAGACTATGGTATTCTTAGGCTTCTAATGTAGCATAAACTAGATATACATGCCTCTTTAGATTGATTTAATCCTCTTGATCAATTTTCAGCATTGAATCAAATTGATTTGCAATCATATTTCAATCCTTTCATGATTTCATTGAATAACCATAATTTGTGCTTGCATATTATTTTTCCCAAAAATATATTGTAAAAGTGTAAACTAATGCAATCGGTAAGTCACTAAATTACAACAATCAGACCCTCATCCAATCTTTCGTTTCAAATTCTCTTTTTCAATTGATCCATGCGATTTATTAAAGATTGAAAGCTTTAATTTCAAAAATGCATATCATATGTGTTTTCATAGATTGGTATGCTCTTTCTACGATGAATATTCCTACCAAGGAAAAAGGTGGATGTCGGGAGAGATAGTGGGATAAAATAGAGGTGCCTCCCCCTCACTATCAAAGATCCTGAATGCATGCAACCAATTGACTCAAGGGGAACTTTACCCACCTCCCAATGATTCAAATCCTATACTAGGAGCCTATCATAATGCATTATCCCTAACCAAGGTACTAGGAGTGGAGTATTTTGACCTTCAAGAATAGAGTGCATGAGCTTATAGGTGAAACAAGATGATAGAGATTAATTTGGGATAATTTCTATACATTTACAAGTGGTGTAGGTTATTATAGAGCATATACAAGATTGTGTTTATGAGTCCAAGTCTCCATCTTGGAACCTAATTCACTTGTGTAACAATTTGTCCTTGTCAATTTCAATGTATTAATGAGTTCATTTTTCCTCTTTCAACCTCCATAGCTTCCACCTCTGCCATGCTCTAGATCCCGCGTATTCTAACACCTACAACTAATTAAAATACCAAAACAAGGCATTTATAGATCATTGGACGGTTCTGTATAGACACAAACTAATTTTCCTAGAATATTCTATCCTAATTCTGACTTCGTGTTCGATACTCATATTGAGTGCTCATTTTCATACTAGTGTCAAAAGGTAGAGCCATTTTTCTAGCAGATGGTCTATTTGAACAACATATAGAAATGGTAGGGAATGGGGGAAAGAACAAGGCAAATGAGAATGTTCAGCAATAAATCAAGGAATGTAGAGATGCAATGATTAAGCCATAGCACGAGGAAGAAGAATCTTAAGAATATGATGGCACTCCATGTAACCATGAGACTAGGCATTCAATTAGACATATGGATCTTTTTTTAAAATAGGATCAAGTGGCTAAGAAAAATATACAATCTAATGCTCAAATCAAAGAAGAAATATAGAAAATGGCTCATTCCATCAAGGATTCTTTGGACAAGCTTACTACTCTATAAATGAATCATTTGATAAGGTCACTACGCAAATCTCACAATTTGTGGCAGCACTATTGGCTCATAAGGAAAGTAGGGAGAAATTTGAATTAAAATAGTCATTTTAGCCCTATAATCTTAACCCACAGCAAGGGATTAATGGAAAGAAAGGAATATTTCATATGACTTATGGAATAGGGGAAACATCATTTAGAATTGAAGAGTTGATCTTAAGCATTCATGCATCCAAACCCCTAGAGGTAAGAATTTGGCTACCTACAGCTCTAGGTAGATTCCAAAAAAAAATATTAAAGGAGTGCTTCAAATATTTTAGCTCCCATTGGTAGTTACATGGACATGCGTCCCCAAGCTTCTAATGGGTAGCAAGGCTTTGTGGAAAAAAGAACTTTATGTTAAGATAGTATTGACTAAGTACGGTGGATAATCATCTTCCCCTTCAAATTTGGGAGAGTGGGCATCTAAATTGGAATCGTATTTTGATATCTTTCCTAGATTAGATAACCAAATATACACTTTACTACTCTTCACCTTGAGGGCTTTGCTCATGCATTGTGGAGATACATTAAGGGGGAAAACCGCTAGGTTGATACTTGGGAAGATTTCAAGGCAAAGATGGCTCAAGTGTTTGTGTCCAATATTACAAAGGAGAAATTTGCAGCCCCAAAGTCCTTACATATCCACCCTTTAATGCTTCAAGGTAGCCAAGCAATTCTAAGCTAGTACGTAAGTCTTAAATTTGAGCACAAGCAAGGTGACAATAGAATGTGAAATAATTCATCCAATGGTGAAAATTTCATACCTATGCATCTATTTAGAGAAAGGAAAGTGAAGGGTCTATGCTCTAAATGCCGTGAAAAGTAAACGTCCCTAACCATGCTTCAAAGCACACATTTACAAATGCTAAGGCCAAGAACTACAATATGATTGTCCTTGAAGATGTTGATGAAGAAGAAATTGAAGATCAAAATGTGGTCAGACATGGTGAAATTAAAGACCATGAAGAGAACATTGAGCAAGATTAATTTATGACCCAATAGGTGGCTTTCCATTTGACCTAGATGGAAATGTACCATTTGATCTGGGTGGGATTGATATATACATTACTGCCACTACACTTTTCTCTATCTCTATGGAGACAAGTTCTAGGAATGCCAATACACTTTGTATGCATGGTACCATCCATGGGAAATATGTTTTTATCGTGATAGACTATGGCAATACACATACTTTGTGAATAAATCACTTGTTGATAGGCTGAATCTTCTTTCCACAAATTTATAGCAACCATTAGAAGTAAGTAGCCAATGGTGAAGAGTAAATTAGAACCTAGATGTGTCCACAAGTTCACATATAGTTGGCTACAAATTATGAAGCAAAAGTAAACTTGATTACTTTAGAAATGGAGCCCATTAATGTGGTATTTGCATGTGATTGGCTAATGGCATTAGGCAAGATTACTATGGTTTTTTTGTAGTTTTACATGGAGTTTATAACTAATGGACAGTCCATCCATTTACAAGGCATGTATTGTAAGTCTAATTTTCAGCTTATCACAATAATAGCTCAAGAAGGAGTACAAAAAGTGCTCTTAGATATTCATATTATACCTAAATAAAGAGGTAGTAGATCAATCCAAGGATGTAGTGGATAAAGCATTGAATGCTCTCATTGATGAATATAAAATTTGTTTCAAGAGTGTATAGCACTATCTCCCGAGAGGGAAGTTGACCATCCTATTGATTTGAAGCTCAATCCAAGCCAATTAATAAGCCACCGTATAGGGTATCAAAATGTGAGCATGAGGATGTTGCCAAGAAAATCAATGACCTATTAGAGATGGATTTCATTGAGCTTAGTTCTTCACCATACATTTCACTTGTCTTATTAGTAAAGAAGAAGGATGGATCTTGCAAGAAGTGCATAGATTATAGAGATCTAAACAAGATCATAGAGAAGAATATGTATTCTTTTCCTAGAGTGGTGGAGCCCCAAGAGGAACACAAAGAAAATGGGGCACCTACTATAAGAAAATCTATCTTATTTCATCAACAAGCATGTTTTTCATATTTTATGTGACCACAACAATAAAAACAACACCAATCTTCTCAAATATTCATGTAGCTTCATATAACAATTCTCCCACGGATTTATCATAACAAATCTTCAACACATTATTCATATTCTTTATCAAAATAATAAGAGAACACAAAGGAAGGTTCCACTTTGAATGGAAATCATTACAAAGTATTCATCTTCAAAAGTTTCATAATCTTCATGGTCTCTCTCACAATCTCTTTCACTCATAAATACATTGTTTTGCATGAAAAATTGGCTATCTCTCACTCACTCACACACTCTCTCTCCCATACATGATCTCTCTAAATAGTACATTGGAATAATCAATAATAATCATCCATAATCCCTCTTTGGTCATGGATAGTCCTCCCAGGAGATATGTCTAATATGAAAGGTCAACAAAGTCACTACAGTGTCCAACAGTGTCACTGTCAATTTAGTCTTTACTTAAGTCTTTAGTAGCTACTCCTTCCACTTCATTGAGCTATTTTAAAATTATATTCATCTCTTTCCAAGGTTAAAAAACTTTCCCAAGCTACATATCCAACCCACATAACACTTACAGAGGCATACAAAACAGAACATAACAGAAACAAAGGCTCTACAGAAGGTCAACAAAGGGTCTACATAGCCATATAGAAGGTCATCTGAAAGCCTTTAGCTCAACTAAAACCATTCAAAACCATCAAGAATCATTCAATAAGCTTCCAAACACTCTAGAATTCCATCAATCATTATTCCATCCTTTCATACAGAAAGAAAACATAGCAAAACACGAGCTCAACAGAACCAATCAGACACTATCAAGACATCAACAAAACATGTCAGAACATCATATCTCCTCTAAAAACTTATCATGAGCTTTTAAAAACTAATCAAACTTATCCAAAACACTCTCAAAAAAACAAAAAAATAATTTATTTCAACTCTCAACATATCCCCACGCTTAATTAGGGAGTGTCCTTACAATCTTAGAAAAAGGGAATAGAAGATCAAAATCTAGCTTAGCTTTTCCACAACATTTTCAAGAAACACTATCCAAACACGACCCCAACTCATAACCTGCATCTGAGAAAAATTGCAATGAAATGAAAACACATTTATCCATTAACACAACTTAGAATAGAAAAGCATGACAAACTTTTAAAGGATATAAGAGGTTTTTTTTGCAATAAGCATCCATCCATTAGATAGAATCACAAATGACCATCAAGTAACTTTTCAATCAGCTTCATCTTCATCTTCAACTCCACGAAAAAAGGATAAAGCACCACATATACACCATAGAACATAAACAAAACTCACGTATGCACAAAACAATATATTCTAAATGGCATATGCTCCCAAAAAATGAAGAGCAAATAGAAAGATTTTCATTAAAAAGGATCAATACATCTAAGACAGTGTCCATTGGCTATGTAAGATGAATATATTTTTTCTTGAACTTCATACTCAGTTTGAGACATTCCAAGCTCTTGTTCTCATCCATAAGATAGGATATCATGAGGATCAGATGGATAGATGGAACATCAAAAATCAAAAGCTGAAAAGAAATTCTTAGTGAATAAAGGATTGTTAGCAATATTGTTTAACACTTGGGATCTCAATGGCTAAATATCTAATTTATGAAAGATGCTCCGTCGTGATGGCGAGGATCTAGAACATCATCCTCTAAAGGAGGATGCCAAGCATAGCCTTTACACCACAATATTTGTTGATGATAATTCTTCAAGCCATCAACCAAAGTCATTTCAACAAAATGGACATACATGACTGCCTGCAAAATTACATCTCCTACATAAAGATTCATGTGCTCCTCATTAAGGATGTGCAGATCTCCTCGAAGATACATAAAATATAATAATTGGGATTTATGAGAAATCAACTCATCAACAAATCTATCAAACGCTGCTTTGAGTAAATTTGCAGACCACATGTTTTGCCACCCATCCTTTGGAATTTCTCAGTCCATGTTTCTCAAGGAAATGTACAACGTAAAGTGCTGCTATTGATACTGAATCCACAAGGATGATGGAGGTAACACCAATTCAGCATAGTGGACAAAATCTACTTGAACACAATTCATATGTTGCCAAAGGCACTCTACCTTGGCAAAAAACCCATCACATAGTTGAGCCTTCTATTGCAAATGATCTAGCTCTTCCTCAGAAGAAAAAAAAGAATACATTATCAGGGATGGAGGAGGAACCAACAAAGAAGACATCATTGGGGCTAGAGGAGGAACAGAAAGAGTAGCAACTTTCTGTTTAAGTTCTTTAATAAACTTATGTTATGACTCTACAGTTTCTTGAGAATGTTGCAACTGGCCCTCACACATACCAAGCTTAAGAGCTGATTCTATCATTTCCTCAAGAGCGGTATTCTTCTCCTTGGTTAAGGACACATTCTCTTCCTCTAAAGTGGCAACCTTAGCTTCTAACTCCTTAATCATGGCCTTCTGGGAATCCATCAAAGTTGTAGCTACAGTCATTTGTGTATAGATATCACTCAAAGCAGTCTTTTCAGAAGCTAAATCCTCCAAAGCCTTACTAAGCTAATTGGTCAAAGAATCCACTTGTCTTGCAATGAGGTATACACTCGTGTATAGATTTTCCAAAGACAAAAAGTCATGGAAGTCTCCAACATAGACTAAACACCAGAAACTAGCTGTGAAAGCATAGATCCATAAAGTATTGTTTGCAAGGAAGGAGGAATCTACGGATCTAGTTGTCCTTCCTATTGCATTGCAAAGAGGTTGGTACAAGACAAGAACAAGGGAAAGGAGATACCACACACCTCAGGTATCAAAATCCGTACCACCATAGGGGTATGAACAAGGAGAGAATCAGAAGGTCCCTGTGTGTGGTGCTTCTTTCGAATGATTTTGATAAGGGGTACATCTGCTAAATCTGAAATTGACTTCCATAGGAGAAAAACCCCATAGGAAACAATACTGAGTTGACCTTTTGTAACATGCTAAAAATGTTGTTCCATTCTAGCCAACAAGAAGGTTTTCTAATTAAGCTTAACCCCTTCCAAGATCCTAATAGATGCAATGAAGAGTTCTTAGGACAAACACATTGATGCAGGATTGCCCGGCATAAAGCAATCTGCGAGGAACTGGCATAATTGCTTCCATAAGGGAGAGGAAATATGTGCCATTGATACTCCTAAACTAGTGATAACCTTATCTGCTACCAAAGGAGTAGAGGTCTTCTTTTGCAACAAGGCAAGGATCTCTGTAGTGGTTAATAAATGGTTACCACTAGGCACAAGGGAAGCTACAAAAGGCAGGAACAAGGCCTCATTGACAGTAGCACGGTATAAACAAAATCAACGGCCATAAATCAAGCCCAAAAGCTTCTTGTAAGTCTCCAAAAAAGAGTAATAGAGCTTCACATCCACCACTGGAGGGAACTTCAAGGCCACAAAGAGATGAAGACCATCCTTTTGAATACAGTCAGCATCGAAAAGAAGAGAATAATCATGGACTAGTAATGGTACATGTTGAATCATAAGCGGGGGTGTGGAAGAAGATGCCATTTAGACCACATTGGATTATCCAGTCAAACACACAAAACCAGGAAAAGAAGAAAGTATTCCTAGCGGTGTGTGGACACCCCCAAGGTCTAAAGCACAAAATCCCACTTCCAAACAAGCCGTAGAATAGAAAATCCTCGTACGAAAACAATAGGTCGCAATCCATCTCCTGTAAGGTACAAAACACCAAATACTAATACCAAAATAAAAAGAACCACGACAAGAAAGGGTTTGTCACTTAGGTGATTATGTGTTGGGGTTTTGTTGTTCGTGTATACAGTGTTTATGTGTTTAATTTGTGTGTTTTTTTATTTTTAGTTTTGCTGGGTTTTTTAAAGTAAATAAATAAACATGAGTAACCAAATGACAACACAAATATTGGGAATATGAAAAAGAATGTTGTATGAATTTTTATGCAGTTAAACATCCATTTTTGTAAATTTTCTCAAATTTCTCGAGTATTTTCTCATGGTTTAAGTTTTTTTCTCAAATGAATAATGTCCAATATGTTTTCTAATTTTTATATATTTTTTACTAGTCATAATCATGATGGAAATTTGTTTGGAATTTTTTCTACTTTTTTTCTTTTTTAAAGATTTTATTGATTTTTATGTTATATTGAAGTTTTTTTTTAGTGTGGTTTATATTTTTCTATTTTTATTGGTAATTTTTCAATTGATAAGAAATTATATTATTTTGGAAGTAAAATTTTAGATTTTTTGGATTATTTTTTGTATTTTTTCATTTTATTTAAATTTTTAATTGTTGTTGGACATTTTAATTGTGTTTATGGTTTTTCAAAATTAAAAAATGTTGAGAATAGGGTACTCAAGTTTGCTGCATGTGAACAGCTGCAAGCTAACCGTCACACGAAAAAAACTACATGCATGTAAGTTTTCAATAGGGACCTTGCTACCATGGGTGTTGATGGAAGGAAGGGGTAGCTACAACTAGTGAATTGAGATTAATTGAGTGACATTCATATACTGTAGGAGTTCAAAGCAATATATCATGAGCAATGTAGAAAGGAGCAATCTTACCATGGCATACCTATCTATTCTCACATTCATCATGAACATGCTCACACAAGCATGAAGAACCCGCACTTGAATGAGACCTTTTGGAGGCAGCATGCGAACATAGCACAATGGGAGAGGACAGCCACGTGTAGGAGGGGAAAAATGTACGGGGGGAGGGTAAAAATCAATAGGCAGGGATATGGGGATTTTTTTTTTAATGAATAGGGGTTTTGGGGGGGGGGACCTTTTGGGGGCGGTATGGGGGGTAGGCAGGTATGGGGGTGGGTGGTGGGCACATGGGTGGGGTAGGGGACCTTTGGGGCGGCAGCGGTTAGCAAGGATGGGAAGGGCTTTGAGAACGGTGGCATCCGCAGGGATGACAAGCGTTGCAAGGTTGGCAGCAGGCACTACAAGGTTGGCAACGGGAGTCTTGGTGGAACGTAGGCATGGCGGCAAACACATTATCAGCGGTGGGGGGAGCCCTGGAATGCAGGTGTGGCGGCGAGGAGCTGGTAGAGGGAGAGGGGGAGTTGGATGGAGGAGAAGAGGAGGAGGGTGGGAGGAGGAAGAGAGGAGGAGGAGGGAGGAGAGGGGAAGAAGAAGAAGATGGAGGGCGATGGAGGAGAAGAAGAGGTGAAGGAGGAGGAGGAGGGTGGGCGGACAGGGACGAGAAGGGGAAGGTGGGGGAGAGGAGAAGAGATATGGGAGAAGGAAGGAAATGGAGGAGAAGTTGGTGCAAGAGGAGAAGGTGGAGGGAGGATAGACATAGGGGAGAGAGAGAGAGAGAGAGAGAGAGAGAGAGAGAGGGGGGGACGGAGATGATTGGGAAGACGGGGGATTTTTCAAAAAAAATTGTTATTTTGTTTTTTTTAAATTATGATTCCCCCAAATCTCCCGCACATGAATGTGGGTGGGGGGATTTAAATTTGTGCTGATGGGAATAACCGAATGCAACTAAGAAATTGAACAACGAAACAACATATGGCGAAAGCCAGGACACACGTGTCAAAGTATAAAATCGATCGTGTATGTGACATCCGAGGGCGAAAATACAAAATTAAACAAAAAAATTAATTTGGAGAGATCTAGGCATTGGATGAAGATACCATAAAAAGAAAAACTAGGGATGACGACGAAGGAATGGCATGGACAACACGAACGGCATGCTTGGCCACAAAGACGGGGTTCACATGGAAAAATATAACAACTCGCTTTAAAACTCACACAAAAATTAATGGCACAAAATTCGACAGTTGAAAGGAAATGTAAAAAAAAGGAAAATTTTCAGTAATGAGGAAGCAGACATGCCTATCGTGTCAGAATGCAATTACAAGAATAGGACTCATTCATATGGAAAAGATGGTAAAAACACACTGGAAAATGGAATGGAAAATTAATAACAAAAAATTGAAATGTTGGAATGGAATGCAACAATAGAGAAAATTGTGGGGAGGAACAAATGGAAGAGGTCAATCCAGTTGGAACGAGGTGTCGATGGAAAATAGGGGGTTCACATGGAAAAAGCGGTAAAAACACTCTTGAAATTCCGAACAAAGATTAATTCCCAACAATCTGTAAGTCGGAACAAGGAGCGACAAAAAGAAAAAATGTTCAAGGAATGGTGACACCAAGGCAGTCAAATCAAAATGCAAGTCCGGCTAAAAAAAGGCTCGGTCATATGGAAAAAACAATAGAAACGAGCACGAAAACACACATAAAAATGAATAACACAAAATCAATGGGCTGAAACATGGAGGAAAAGTAAAAATTGGGGAGGGGAGCAGGTCAAACAAGCTATTTAATCAAAGTTGAAGTCCGAGGAGAATAGGCAAGTTCACATGAAAAAAGAGTAAAAATCACACACGAGAATACTCAAAAACACAAAAGAATTGATAACGGTCAAACCATGCATCAAAATGACAAGTATAAAAAGAAAAAATATCAAGGGGAAGGTATATGACAAGGTTGTCACATCATATTACTGTTCTGAAGCAAAAAACACACATTTACATAGAAACACATCTAATTTATAAAAAAATCTTCAAAAATTGATAACTCATGAATTGTGGAACAGAACAGGGGGTCATAAAAAGGAAAAGTGGCTACTGTAAAGTGATAAACACCTCTGTAAGATCAATTTTGAATGTCGATAAAGATAGAGTGTGTTCGTATAAAAAAAATGACAAAACAAAGGATAAAGACAAATGAACAAGGAATGGCCCCGAGGACGGGGTGAAAAGAGGATGGCTGGGTGGGGAAGGGACCCCATTAGGGAAAAAAAGGGACATGGTATTCATAAATGATCAAATAAGGGATGTTTCCATGAGGGTATACAAAATAGACACACAGGGACACATTCCCACACTTAAGACCTTAATAGATCGGATTAACCAATCAATAAGGGCCTAGCACTTGACCATGACCCATAGCCATATGTCCCCAGACTTAAAACATGACATACACTTGTAAGCAAAAGGGATAGATTTAGAAAAACTTGGCCAAATTTGCAAATGGTCGAGGTGAACTGTCGCTAACATCTGAAGGATCGTAGTCGTCGATGGGGCAGGAGGTACCATAGCTTGCCACATAACACTTGTCTAGCCTAGGGCAGGGACTACGCCACAACACCTAGGGAGGTAGCATTGTTGATGAAGCTCTAATTCAGGCATTGATGAGAATACAACACTCATCTCAACAGTCACTCATGTGAAGATGAGAGATCAAGCACTCGCCCCATGACTCACATCACTCGATGGATAGTAATTGAAATCCATATCTCACACCCAGTTTGGAAATTGACAAGGAAGAGGGTTATGCTAGCATGTACAATTGATATTGCATCAGTGCATCCCAACCCATCTAGCATAGGTGTAAGAAGGAAGGCCACGGAGCCTTGTCATATAGTGCACCAAATAGAGTGAGGTGTGTAGTGAGGATGGTGGAGGCCCGTCCCGTTTATGTATAGAGAAACAAGAACATACTTAATGCCAATTGTTGTAACGTTCCTCAATCTACACCTATCAATTGATGAAAGGGAAATCAATCACACTTATCCCCCCCTTGTCTCAAGCTCATTTGGTAGATACAGGAGGGCAACTCGTTCCTAAACCCCATTGATCGAATCCTTACTGTCACTTGTGTGAAGGTTATACACCTTGTGTGCAATTGATTGTGCAATAGTGCATCCCATCCTGTGTTGGCATACAGTGTGAGAAGGAAGGCCATGGAGCCTTATAGTGCCATGCATAGGAACAAATTGTGCTTGATGCATTGAGAGGCCCATCCGATGTGTGCAACACTCCATTCATACATCTCACCTCTCTGTTGGATTGAAAGGGCAAGAACTAGTCACTCACCCTACCCTCTATCTCGCACACTCTTTTGATAAATGTAGAGGGTAGCCCAGCCCATAGTCACATCCCCATCTAGTTAGGGTGAAATCTTGCATGGCTCATAGGATTATCGATGAAGATCGGCTTCGTCTAGTTGATGATGTCAATTTATGTCAGTTAATGAAGAGGTGTACCCAAGGATGTAGCCAACAAGTCTAGTACTTGGATTGCACATTGGAATTGTCATCTGTTGTAGGGGTCAGAAGCACTAATGGGGTTGCAGGATAAAGGCACCAAGGGAGATGGCATGGAAAACTGCATTCTAAAAGAGTTCTACTATCCTGGACTGTGGGGTGTTGCCATCTTTTCCACAACCAGCTTCCTGTCATTCAAGGGTGTGAGCTGCCTTTTCTTGGAAAACAAGGCTTGTTATGATAGGGGATTTCTTTCTTTTCTCCCATAACAATTTTTTTTTTGGGTTTTTTTTCCTACTCCTGAGGGTGTTTTCACCTTTTCTCAAAGAATAGGTCGACATCATAGGGACCGAAGTCATTTTCTCTCATAACCGAGATAGTTATGTTTTTTTCTTTTTTTTAAAGGAGATTGACATGAATACCAAGTATTAGAACCATCCTTGCTACCTTTGATGGATCAGAAAACGGGAACTTTAAGTGCATGCATTCATTGCTTTTGAAAGTCGCAAGGTGAATGACAAAGAGATGAAAATGAATGTATACAACTAGGAGATGTTGGCTATCTTGCATGCAAATAAGAAATGGCATCATTATCATTATGGTAGCTAGTTTAAAGTGAAGCATAGAGTTCTCAAGTACTTTCTTACACAGTCCAATCTTACTCCAAAGAAAAGAAGATGGGTGGCTATTGTGAGAGGTTTTACAACTATTAGGAGAGTGGGCTCAACTCTCACTTTTAGTTTTACAAAAATACGTAACAAAAGTAGGTGGTAAGACTTATAGATGTAGGTGATAGAAGGCAATATCACATTTTCCACCAACATCAATGGTTGGCCTTTTCACTTCTTATTATTCTACTTGAGTACCTATTATTATTCTAGTTGAGTAGCTCTTCCACATCATCATCTCTCTTTCATTCACCAGCAACATCCAATATTTCAGATAATTGGTACGATGAAAAGATAACAAATTTTATCTTGAGGTTGTATGGACATAAATCTTATTTTGGACTCAAAGTTGTGCACTTAAGAAATACAATGTCATAATTTCTTTCGAAAAATGGAAAAATGGTGTAAATTTCACAAATCCAACTCCAAACATTTCAAAATTTGTCTATAATCTACTTCTCAAGAGCTTTCCATGTATATATAAGTTTTTGGATATGAGGAGTAAAATAGGCAAAGAAACTCAAAAAGTCCATAATGGTGACTTTTTTAGCTAAGGTTAGTGTACCTAGCATGACTTGATATAAACTAGAGCTTCCTCACACCTCAAAGACTCATATTATATTCCTTGAGAGATATCCAATGACATGCATATTGCTAGGGTTTTGATAAGATTGATATGTTTTATTGTGCTTGTTTTTCCAAGGAAATGACGAAATGACATGCCTAGAGGGCCCATTATTGAGCCTAAAAGAAGGCCAATGGCTCTATTTTAATTAATCATTTGACACACAATTTTATATTCTTTTCTTATTACGAATATAGCATGATTATTTATAATTATGTGATTGCAATCAATGAATATTTTAACTCATTTGGAATTTGAAAAATAATCCTTGAGATTTAAGAGTTTAAAAATATAGTTTTGTTAAAAATTTTAAGAATTTGATATCGTTAAGTGCTAAGTTATATATATATATATATAGCTATATTATATAGGAATACATTTTATATGTTTAATACAATCATATAAAGTGTCTACTACTTGAATTATTATATTTTCACTAATCTTTTCTATGAAATAATATATGTGAAATATCACTTAAAATTATTCAAAATAAAAAATTATTAGTTTTAAGAAATAATAAGTAGTTGAGTGAGTTAATTACTTATTTTATATACATTATTAAATTAAAAAGTATTAAAATTTATTAATTAGTAATTATTAGCTAGTCTTAATATATTGTCTATAATTAATATATTTAAATTTCTACTTGGATTTTTTGAATGAGTAGCTCAAGTTTTTAAAGATTTTGCTAAAGAGACAAGCCACATTTTTTTTTGTATTATGGCTCACTTAAGCTGCTATTTATACAATATAATTTTCTTGTACTAAAGAAATCCATCAAGGAATGCCTATCAAATAGCAAGTCCTACCCCTGGAAGAACCCTTCTAGTGCCCAACCACTATTGTAGACGATATTCCTTATCTCCATGAGGCCCAATAGGCTAAAGAATAGCTTGATATGTCCCCTTTTGACCCCACACTACCTGCAAACTACACATTATTTTAGAATATTTTTGTACCTCCCTCAGCTTTACAGCCATGTGTTTCCTACATGGACTGAGAGTGCTCGTCATAAGCTCTATATTTGATATGTAATACACCCCACTTGAAGTAGCTCAATAAAAGTTATGGTAGATTTACCTTAGGTGTCTGGGGCCTATAGTGGAAAACATACTATCCATAGTCTTTACCCAATCAATGAACTAATGATTCTCATGGCTGATGTAGCACCATCATGTGTAGGAAAATCCCTCTACATGGAGAGAATAAAATAGAATTTTTTTATCATCAATGATGCGTGAGAAAATATTGAAGTAGGACTCTAATTTGGATGTACATTCTTCCAAGTTTGATGGGAATGGTGATTGCCCATTATACTTGGTAAGAATGATATTGTCATGGAGTTCATTGGGGCCTTTTTAATGATGCTAGCCTTACAAGGAAAGAAAAAGAAAAGGGTTGAAGCAAAAAATCACTGAGTTTTTTTCCCTCCAACTCTTGAGCCTCCAACTTTGTCTTGGAACCCCAAAAAGTTGCATGATGATCTACTAAGTTAACCATTTTATCTCCAATATGTCAGTGGCTCCAGCCATAACTCCTACATAATTCAAGAAATTTGTCACTAATTATAGTCCTCCTATTGTACATGTATGTGCCACATGAGTAATTAGGGAATTCAAATTTGAAAAGGAGACTAGAAAGAGAAAGAGGAAAGAGAAAAAAAGACCAAATCCTGAAGCTCTGATATCACTTGTAATGAATGAGGCTAAGAGGAGAGAGGAGAATGAGCAAAAGAGAAAGAAAGAGAGGAAGAAGAAGAGAGAGAAATACTAGAAGAGGAGAGAGAAATATAGAAAAAAGGGGAGAAGGAGGAAGGAAGCCATGGAAGCTAAAGAAGGAGGTGAAGAGTCCGGTTCTTGATTGCATCTAGATGCCGTAAACTAGGTCTCTTACACCTTATAGACCCCAATCAATGTGACTGGGAATCTAACTCGTGTATCCTGCTCATTACAAACTTAACCACCTTCATAGGCTATAGAAGGGAAACCTCTCTAGATCCATCATCGTCTATCTCTTACTCAACCAAAGTTCTTCTAATAGCCTTATGATTTTTAACTATGATCTATCTAGATCATTGTTTAAGCATCATAATGGAAGCACACAAGTGGACAATGCCCTCTTTTATCACTTTTTTGGAATTAAAGAAATTTCCATTTTTCTCTTGTTTGTTTTGTACTCTCTATTGCTTGCACAGATTTTTACATTGTAGAGTATAAGTTTTACATATTTAGTAGTTGTGAAGCCTTGATTTGTGTAGTCTCAAGATGGCTAATAGCTTGATGAGTCACCTAATGAGTAGCAACATGTCAATCATGATGTTATTGTGTATGCAACTCAAGGTGGAGTAAAGATGGCATCATTGTTGTTTACTCAAAGTAAGGGCCAAGGCTTTGAGGTGTTTTGTGAGTGGTTTGATGTGAAACTTTTTGGCATTAAAGAAGCTACTTTTAATGATGTTTGATTGTGCTAATTTTTATGAATTTTGAGGAGCTTTGTTTGATGTGTTACTTTTTACAATTGTTTAAGAAGATGCATCACTTTTTATGGAGCTTGGGGTGATGCTCTTTTCCTCTTTGCACAAGGTGATACTCGAGATGATGAAGGGCTATACTTACCTTGAGGCAATTTGTTGATCAAAGAGAAGGTTATGGTTGTCAAAAGGAGGAGCTTAAAGTGGCATTGTTTGCATAGATGATTTTAGTGGCTATATGTCACCAAATGGCTATACTTTTATTTTTTCGGATTTTTTTTTTGAAACTCAAGTAGGTTGAGTTCTAACTCTAAATTTTTTATTCTCCAACATTTCTAAGGTATATTGAGATTTTTAAGGCTTTTTTGCCATTCATGTGAAACAAATATTGAAAGAAATATATTAAATTCGTCACAGTATTTATAAGTTATGGTATATATATAGAAACATTCGCCACATGTACATATGTACTCATACACATAGTACATACATAGACACATGTCACATACTACTTATCCTTGCTCATTCTTTACATACTTATACACATGACTCACACACACCCCTCCACACACACACATTACTCAGCATTGCATCTACTCTTGTATTCATACATACATATACACAATTCTTAGAACCAAAAGGTTTGAGGTACTCATGGTCCAATAACTTGAGCTAGTCAGATCTTTGAAGCATGCATCTTGAAAGTTGCAAAGCAAGACAGAGCTCTACCTAAAACCCATATATGCTAAGGGATTTCCCCTCTTCATATAGACTTGAGCACAAATAATACCTCCCCTTCAATGAATGGTCACCAAGAGCAAGCTAATTTCAGCAAGGTGCCAAGGGCTCTCTCCATTTCCACATCCAAGATTTTAGCAACACATTAGGACCAATCAACAACACTCTTGGGCTCAACTTCGGCTAGCACCGAGAGATGCTTGTGGAAAACATTAGCATATCCTAGTCATTAGTAAAGGTGCATCTATTTTCGTCCTAAATAAATGTGATAGTCTCTCTTCAGTAAAGGTGCACATTTAGTCTCTCTTGAGACTATCACGTTTATTTAGGATGAAAATAGATGCACCTTTATTGATGACTAGGATACATCACATTTATTTAGGATGAAAATAGACACACCTTTATTGATAACTAGGATATGCTAATGTTTTTCACAAGCATCTCTTAGTGCTAGCCAAAGTTGAGCCCAAGAGTGTTGTTGATTGGTCCTAGAGTGGAAATCCAAGAACTTCGACTAGCATTGAGAGATATTTGTGGAAAACATTAGCATATCCTAGTCATCATCAGTAAAGGTGCATCTATTTTTGTCCTAAATAAATGTGATAGTCTCTCTTTGATGCTTAGCTTTGAGAGAATTGAAGTAAAATTGATATGGAGCATCTCTCAGGAGGTCCCACCTAACTTAGCAAGAGGATCCAAATCAAATTTTCAAGCTAGTAACACACAATGATAAGTAACAATGTCGATCAAGAGGTTGGGACCGTCAAGATGGTTAGCTATGTGCAACTCCTTCTCGAGTAGGGTTTTATACAAGAGGGGGTGATGCTCTAATTTTGGGTGTAGACCAGGTTACATGAGAGAATGATGGAGAGAAGAGAGACGTTATTGCAGTGAGTTGGATTTGATTGAATTGTTTTAGTGGTACATTGCTAGCCTACATTGCTCATGATTTGACAATCCCTATAGGCATTGTCAACTCGATGCATATATGATTTCTTCTAAAACGGGCATTGAGAGTTGCATTTTATTTGATTTCGTTGACTTGGGCAAGAGAATGTTTATGTAGATTTTGACTATGCAAATGGAAACGATGATAGGCAAGAGAATGTGGGTGAGTTCAAAGCTTAACAAGAGACAAAGTAAGCATTTTATAAGCTAGATTGCTATTTTTGGATTATGCCAATACAATTTTTGATGTGTTTCTCTTGAGATAATGAATATTCCCATGTAGTGTTGCCACCGTACTTTTATCTAAGTGTGAGTTGATAAGGTTTGATATGGATATGAGATAAGTGTGATACAAGCTAAGGTTCATAGGTTGGAGCTAATAGAAAAATGGTGATTTTGTGCTAGGCATTGCATTAGAGAGCATGTATGCTAAGTGTGCAATGGTTGTAAAAGTGCAAGAAGTGTTCAAAAAAGCTTATAGCACCACATGTACTCTCTTGGATTGTCCTAACTGCTCAATATCTAGACATGGACATCATGATAAAGCTTTGAAATGCTCTTGGCACATCCAAGATGAAGATCTCTCTCTAAATGCTCTTGTGCAGCTTTACGCACTTACACATGTCTAGGTCTATGAGTCAATGAACATAAACACACTTTGTCTAAATTAGTGCTCCAAAGCAAAAAATGCAAGGGGAGATAGATAGATAGATAGATAGATAGATAGATATGAGAGATAAGTCTATGAATCAACGAATATAAACATACATTGTCTAAATTAATGTTCAAGTAGTGCATGAAATGTAGGGGAAGATGGAGAAAGAGAAAGATATATCTAAGAAAGTGTGTATATTAAAACATTCCCATGTGCACGTACAAAGAGAGAGAGAGAGAGAGAGAGAGAGAGAGAGAGAGAGAGAGAGAGGGTTGTATGTGTGAGGAAAATTTTAAATCTCGACAAAGGTGGAGAAGTGAGCTACCCATTCTTACAAGTTGCAATGGTGGCCCTAAGGCTATTGAGCATGAAAAATGAAGATAGTGTGCAACATGAAAATTAGGTGCTCCTCTGCACTTCTCCAATCTTTGGAAGAATCTTAACAAAGATTCATCGATGAGCCATCGCCACCCAATGATAAGCTCCGAAAACACCATCCCAAGGCTGACAACATCAAGTTCAAAGATCCCTTGCAACACTAGGACAATTGCAACATCAAGGTTAGTTTGCCCCAATATATTTTATTATGAGTCATGGCGTATTCCACATCTGCAAAACATGAAATCTTGTGAGCTGTCATAGAGACATGGCTTTTTCTTTCACCCCACTTTAACCAGTCCAAGGTCTCCAGTTTTCAAGCACAAAGTGACAATAGATGCCTTGTGGTTGGATTGCTGGTAAAATCCAACCTAGGTTTTTGAAGAGGTCAAAAAAATTGAATCAATGTCCACATTTAAATTGAGTGAAGGGGAGTCTCAAGAGGAGAAGGAGCTGTCTTTCCAAGGGAGACTACTCACGTTGTGGGATTGATCTTGTGCAAAGTAAAAGGATCTATTCAATGGAACAAGGCTACATGATGACATTTGTAAACGGGGGCTACTTGAAAGAAGCCCCTATGTTGCAAGCACTTTAATAACTATGTATGCTAAATGTGGTGCTCTTGCAAAAGCATAGCAAGTGCTTGACAAACATATTGTTTATGATGGATTCTCTTGAACCACACTGATTTGCAAGAAATGCACAAAATTGTCACAGTCATGAAATTCTAAAATTCTTTGACAAAATTGTGGGCATACCTCTGTATATCTAAAATAGTATGTGTTTTGCGGTAGTTATTGTAGAGCAATGAAAATAGTTCAATATGAGTGTTGTTATGCATGGTGTGTTTGAATAAATTCCTGCAAAGCAAAGTGGTGTGTCATGGAGCATAATCCTGTGATGGTGACTTCAACATACTAGATTGTGTGGAAAATCCTCCTTGCATGTAAACCCCATAATTGTAGAAGAAAAGTGATTTGTCATGCTTAACTATCATGCATTTTGCTCAAAATACATTATAAACCAAAAAATAATAATTGAAAGGAAACCATAATACCCATGCTTGCTATTTATACCTTGCACTTAATGCTTGATAAGATGAAAAAAAATCACCATGCTCGCAATCATTACATTCACCTTGTTTGTAATCCATGCAACATTGATTTTTAGAAACTATAAAAAGATGAAATTGTCAGATATTAAAATTTGTTTAAGAGTTCATATTGCCAACTATTAAACTCAAAGCTATTTTTATAAAGATTACTTATCCCTATCCCTTACCAATTTTTCCCTATTCATGAACTACAAAAGCATGCAACTTATCCCTATTCATGGACTATCAAAGCATGCCTACCTTTTAGATATGGAAGGGGAAGATCATAGTTAGAAACATGAAAGGGTGGGACCCACTATCTTTGTCCATACTAAATGAATTGATTTTAGTTACCTTTTAAATATGGAAGGGGAAGATCATAGTTAGAAACATGCAAGCGTGGGATCCACTATCTTTGTCCATAGCTAAATGAATTGATTTTAGTTAGTCAAAGTGTAATACCTATTACCCACCAAAGAGAGGCTCCACTTGTTCTGATCAAAATTAAAATATTCCACCAAATAATCAAGGTGTGCAAAAGCTCATACCATGTTTACATTTCAAAGCTCATTTTGAGACTATTGGTATGCCTTCCTAGAGCTCATGTATTTAGCTTATGAAATGAGAAAATTATTCAATGGAGTTGAGTGTCATGGAGGGGTAGTGGGGGAAAAGGCCTTTCGATATGCTTCATGGTGGCAACACTATTGCCATGGTAGTTTGGTGGTTACTTCTACTCTTTGACTATGATGTTAGTAGAGGTGAAGAGTCAAATGGAACACAAAAAGTCAAATGAGTAGTAGCTTGTTCACCCAATGATATCGTTTAAGCTTGCAAAAATATCTAATCATACAAGCCTGATTTTTTTTAGCAAGGCTTTCTTTTGATTATAAATTTATATCTCCATTACAAAACAATTGCAATTACTAACCAAAAGTAGAATCCTATGTCATGAATTATTGGAAATGTGCAGAAATTTTAAAAAAAGGTTGATAAAGGATAATGCAATTGGTACTTCACAGATAAATGAGTTTTGGGATGGCACGAAGTGCAAGAGTGTAATCTAGAATCATACATTGAGCTTCCAGTGATATGTAATAATATACATTGCAAGCAAGCAAGCATATAAACATTGTCATCAATACAGGTAATGTGTTTGTGGCATCCGCAAATCCTTTCCCTAGATCAAATTGGCAAGTAATAGAAAGGATGTGCAAAGAATTTCTATGGCAGCATGCTAATGGCAACAAATGGCACTCCTTAGCATTGAGCCTACTTTGTGAATTCGAAGTGAATGGTTGAATGGGTGGTGAGGCAATAGGTGCCAAAACAAATTGCATGGCATAGTAGCTAGAATTGAGCATGACATTCTTTGGGAAGCTATTATGATAAAATGGATGTCAATAACCAAACTAATGAAAGGTGCCTAGGACTCCCTTTCATGGGAGAATGTTTTATTGGTAGGGGCTGAGTTCATAATAAAGGAATTGACCACTGTAAATACACTATTGAAAAGTTGGTGGGCATCTCTCAAGGGACTTAGGTGGAGTGAAGATGTAGACTAGAGAGGAGATTCCTCCCTCTCCTAACATATCTGGCTCTTACCAATTGCCTTCAAGGACAATATAGCTCCAACATATAAAGATAATAAGAAGTCCAAAGTAGTTGAGAAGAAAGGTCTGAGAAGATGGTTAGAAATGTTGAACTCATAAGAAGGGGAACTCATGGACAAGGATGAAATTAAACACAAGTTCCATCTCAATACTAAGGAAATGGACTAGCTTAGATCCATGCTAGCTGAGAGGAAAGAAGAGTGGCCCACCTCCAGGGTCTGTAAGAATAAACACCTCCCCAAGTTCCTAGTCACAACTAGAGGTAAAAAGGTGGTTCAAGCTAAATGTCAGAAATATTTGGAATTAAGGAAGAATGATGTGTTCCTCAAGTAGCAGATGGAGTGGAGATCCATCTTCCCTATGGAACATTGGAAGATATGGTAGAAACTCTCTAGAAAGGTGTCATCTAGTACTCCATCTAGCAAAATAAATACCCTTCTATGGAAGGTGTGCATGTAGAAGCTAAGCACGAAGGAGAGGCTCAATAAGTTTATGAAGATCCAAGCATAGTATGTCATGTGCCATCAAGCTTGGGAGTCAATCCCCCATGTTCTCTGGCATTGCCCTATGGCACAAGCTCTCTGAAAGAAGGTGATGGGGTGGATTGCAATTGTAGGCCTTAATGCATAGGTTAAGATGAAGTTGGCATTGTTCAAGGGCAAAGACATATTAGATGAAGAGATACTAAAACTATGGAATTATCATCGGGGCCTTACCATCAGGGCCATTTGGGCGGCCAACAGGAATGCTAAAATATGATCTAGTGTTTGGGGAGATTGTAAGAGAAGTGCTTACGATGTGTAGATAGATGAGGAGAAGAGAGCATGTCTTCAAAGTGGGGGTACAAGCTCCTTAGGAAGACGATTGTTTGAAGCCTATGGGAACCTTTTTGAAGCCTGGTAGTATCTTTGTGGATAAACCTCGAAATACTTTGTGATAGAAATATCAAACAATTTTGGAACCATAAGCAAGACATGCATACTCTTCAAGTAGATGTCAAGAAAAGAGTTCATGTTCTTAAAGATAACTTTGGGAAAATGTTACAATTGCAAGGGTCTGATGCAACCTTCTCGGTAATAGATGGATTTGAAATTTTCTAACAATCACAATGCTTTGGAGAGACCATGTGGCATCAATTTATAGAACTTGAAGAGCCTACAAAATCAGGTGCAATTACTTGATTGTGGAACAGGTTGAGCGTGAGTCAAGTTCTCCAAGAGCATATCCTTGAATATTTTTGACTTGTTGACTTGTCTCAAACAATAATTTTAGGATCCGTGGAGGATGAAAGAATGTTTAGTGTTATGGCATTTTTAGAAAACAAGGTGCGCAACAAGTTAAGTACAAACTTAGATACTTGCATGAGATTGTATGTTTCCCATCAGTACTCAGTAGAGAACTTTCCATATGAATGAGCTTTGGCATATTGGATATCAGGCAATACTCGACGAAATCAATCAGATATCAACACAGGGTTGACATCAATATCATCATCAACAACAACAAAATTACATGAGAATGATGAAGTTCCTAGTACTGATGGATGGTAAGCTTAAGATAATCAAGTTGCACTTTGTGTAATCAACTTGAATGGTGAAGCTTTTGTATAGACAATCCAAGTGAATGTTGCACTATGGCTTATCAATACATTATTTATAGGTATTTGCTCACAAGAAAGTTGAGCTTTAATCAATGTGTATTGACTTGATTTGCCTTGCTTTAGTTGTACTATTTTCTTTGCAATAACACGGTCATTGGTTGAATGATCTTTCATTCAATGCTTTTTCTACATTATTATTGAGAAAACTTTACCATATTGAGTTCAAAAATAACACTTTAAACCTTTCATTACTTTATTATTTTCATAAAAAATATTTACCAATAAATTATAGGATATATTTGGTTTAGAGAACAAATCGCCACACTTTCAAAAGTCTAAAATACAAGTTTCGCCACATATTCTATAACATGAAAGTATACATTGGCTCTTAAAATCATCTATGATTGTTTGTAAGGATTGAAGTGAGATAGGAGTGAGTGTGGAGGTGGCACATGTATTGCAATTGTTCAAAATCATTGGGAGTTTGTATCATTAAATAACCACAAACTATAGCTATTCTTTTAGATAGCCAGTATCCTCTATGGCAAGATAGAGGATAATTTATAAACCAATGCCACTTGGTTATTCCTCAAGGGGTGCATCTATAAGAAATCATATATATAATATGTGTGTGAATGGTATTAAGAAATATCCTTTGTTTACATGCTATAAGGCCATACAATGACCCCTTTTACTTTACTAAAATTATGGATTTTTTCCAAATTATAAATTAAAAACCCCTTTTATAAATATAATTCTATAGATTTTACTATATAAAATACCCTTTCTTTTGAACTCACATAGTACTTTATACGTTCTATAAGGCGTACCCCTTGAGGGTTATTATAGCTTAGAGACCATGATCTTTTCATGGTAGATGAGAATCCTTAAAGTAAACTTTTGTAACATTTTTGCCAAGCCACCATGCCTTGTGCATAGAAACTCTTGTGTTGTCCACAAAAGGTAACCCATTTACCTCCCTTGAAGTCCATTGGTATTGAGTATGGTTCACATTCACTAATAGTCCTAAAGTTGAAGTCTCTAAGGCCACCCTCCTATGCAAGGATATTCACCCCTTGTTTGTCATAGTAGGTAGTCCCTTATACAGCCTCCTACTTCTCTTAATGGCTACATCACATTAGGCGAGTACTCGAGGTGAGGTTACAACAAAGGGTGCTCATGATTGTCTCAATAGGTGTGGTGCGTGAAGGTTCAGATCAAGTTATAACAAATGCACAACAAGCTTGAGATGATGTGAACGATCTCGAAATGAAGTTCAAAACCAACTCCATGAAAATAGATCTTTAGCTCAAGGTACATATGCTTGAGGAGTGGAAGACAATGTGGTTCAAGCAAGGGAAGAATGTTGTCCACTTTGGTGTGGGTTATAAGTGTTGTTAAGGTGTATGCTAGTGGATGCTATGCCAAGGCATGTGAACAAAGTGTATGTCAATTCAAAATAATGGACTTTAGGGCTCATCTCAAGGTAAAGAGTGGGTATACAATTAGCTTTGAGACATGTGATGGTTGGAATAGACTCAAGTAGAGATGGTGATGTGGTTGTCCTTAAGATGTATACTAGTGCTCAAGTGTGCAAACCAAGTATACAACTAGTGGACACTCAAGATATGTGATGTCAATGTGCTCAAGGTAGTTTTTATGCAAATGCAACTCTGGCCAAGGATGGAATGGCACTCAATGTAAAGTGTGGGGCATGTCAAATCACTCAAGTTTGAGGAGGAAAATTGTGAACATTGTTATGATTGATGATCCTTTAGGGAAGAGGTGAGAATCAACAACCCTTTAAAAAAAAGGCTAAAACTTGAAAAACTCCGAGTATCATCCATCAACATTCCATAATTTAAAGATGAATCAAATACAGTACACATGTAATATTCTCAACCCAAAAATCTGAAGGTCATGATCCTAAGCCATTTGTCAATGATGGGAACTCTAAATTTATACAAGTATGCTTTGATGGGCCCCAAATAGCTCTCAAGAGGCCCCCTAGGGTCTTTACCTATGTCTTAACTACTATTGATCAAAACTTGAGTGTATAGGCCTAAAAACCAATAAAATTATAGACAAAATACTAATGTGGAATATACACCTAAAAACCAATAAAATCATAGACAAAATACTAATGTGGAATGGTCATTTAACACCTCTACAAATATAGTCTATTGATGCCTAAACAATATCTACAATGTGGGCTAAGTAAGAGTTTGTCAAGTTCCATCAATAGGCCACAACTACAAGCTAAAAAACCATGGAATACCATTGATAAGAACCCTCAAAAACTTATATTGGAGTGGGTTTTGGACATGCTTTGGATTTATCTACAATCTAAATCAAAAATTTCTCTCAAAGTATGTACTTGTAGTCCCAAGTATGACTAGCTAGTCATAACTCTATAATTAGCTAATTAAACGTAAGCCATGTCAAACACTTATAATTATTCTTTAAAAAAAGTGAAATATTAGTAATTTTCATTCATAGAGCCCCATCATTTCACACAATTTCTCATCAATTAATTTCAAACACCATAGATTACAACTCGCTAATCCAGCATAAAACATGTCCAACACGTATGCATGTATCATGATAATTTCAAATCAATGAAAAACAAGTAAATAACTAGTGATTTTTAGTAGTTCTCACACTTGATTTGATCTTCCCACATTTCTAATAGATGCATCCTGTAACGTCCCCCACACGAACCCCCCCTACAACTTAACAACAATTGTTAAATGTTAATAAACTTTTTTTTGAAAATAAATTTTTTTACCTCTCCCCGCTGTCACGAACTGAGAGAGAGAGGCGGCTTCCATCGACTGGTGGGGAACCTCAATACCATCACCTCCTCCCGTTTTGAACCACCCACTCCACCTTCTATGCAAGATGGACGGCCCGCTGGCCCCCACCGCCATGCTCGCCGCGAAGGAAGGAAGGAGGGCGGCCTCATACGTAGCCGCAAGGGAGAGGGAGATCACAAATCACCTCCCCTCTCCTCCCTCACCTATCAAACCCCCTCCCCATTACTCTCTGCGGCGTTCGCTCGACTTGGGAGAAGGAAGCCCATCTTTGTCTTCTTCATCTCACTCGACCTCTCCAGGAGGAAGAGAGGATGTTCTAGAACAACCTCTTACATACAAGGGAGGCTTTCGCATGCTCTATTTAGAAGACCTCTAGCGTGCTCTCTCTCTCTCTCTCTCTCTTGCCGCCCCCCCCCCCTCCCCTCTTGAAGTGATCTCGATGTGAGATTTGAAACCAACTTACCCATAAGTAGAAACTCTACCTCAAAGAGATCTCAAGGAGAGACTCATATAATCTTGAGCACATGGCCAAGATCTATCTCAAATAGATATTAAAGAAAGAGAAAGGTTTGATATGAGCTCGAGAAGCTGCACCTTGAGGAGGTATGAAATATGAATTTGAAACTATCTAGTCCACATGTTCAAGCTCTATTTCTAAGAAATCTCAAAGAGGGAGGTTTGCTTGAGCACATGAACAAGCTTTGTCTAAAAGAGATCTTGAGGATAGAATTAATACAAGAATGAGGACATGACAAAGCTCTACCTCAAGAAAGACTTTTAGAGGGTGGCTATAAGCTCGACCAAGCTTTGCCTCAAAGATATCTCAATGAGAGAGGGTTTACATAAGCTTGAGCACATGTCCAAGTTTCCCACAAGGTCAAATTGAAAACAATCTAGCCTAGAGGTTCAAGCTCTATTTTAAAGAGATCTCAAATAGAGAGGGTTGATATAAGCTTGAGCACATGGATAAGTTGTGCCTTAAAGAAATCTCAAGGAGAGGGCTGATATAAGCTTGATGAATAGCCATGCTATGCTTCAACAAGATCTCAAATAGAGAGGGTTGATATATGTTTGAACTTGAATTCCTTCCTAGATATCAAGAAGTCTTTTCTTTGATGCATGTCAACAAGTCCTTGCTTCAATACCAAGGTCTAAAATTTATAGCATTTATGCACAAGCATGCATAATATTTGTGGTATTTACACAATATTGATCCCATGGGGAGGAGTTTTTTTTAATAAAAATCATACTTTTGTATTTTCAATGTGTATAAATACAATATAAATTTGACATGTTTGTTTTCTAGGGACTTGAAGTTTGAATTTATGATTTGGCTACAAAAAAATAAGTATTTTTCTTCTTGTTGCTATCATATAATACTATAGGGGCTCTAGATTGACTTTGGTGCCATAAGAGTAGATGTGTGACATAGCTGGACCACCGATTAAAGTAGAGTTGTGGGAGATTGATGTAGGTATATTGCAATCTGAGAACATATACATCTCAAACCCTATAATGTTTGCATCTTTGAGGTTATAACATAAACATTGCATATATCTAAATCTCGCATGCCTATTACATAAATCAAACTTTTAGACTGTGATGGGCTAAAAACATAGCACATGATTCTAAGGCCAGAGTTGAGACTTGAGCAACAAAATAGTGTATTAGTTGTAGACACATTGGTATCACTACCTTTGCGATTGTCTAACAATTGATAGATATTTCAAACATTATAGTCTCCAAAACTTTGATAAACTATTTTTTGCTTATAATGACAAGTACTATCATTTTACCTTTAAAATATAGCATATATAGTTTCAGTTGATCTTTACGAGCTTACTTACTCAAGTCACTATCAAACTAACATATAACTTAGAGGCCGTAAAGTTTTTGACTAGTTTACTATATATTATCATTGATTTATGAAACAAATGCTAACAAAAAAAACCAATATTTCACTTAGTAATGCAATTGTGTGAAGACAATGCTAAATGCCTTGGCTATAAAAGAGGAAGAATCTTATCGTGATGTACAAGTATGTAGTCATTAGAATATCAAAAACTTTGCATGCATCCACATCAAAAAGTAAATAAAGTTTGACACAAAAACTCTAAACTATTGCTTTGTGCCATATTACAAGTTTGTCAATAAAATGATAGTTACTCATGCAATTGGAGAGCATTATGCAATGCACATCTAATGTTAAGTCACTTCTACTCAACATCTAGAAGGGGCATACAATGCCTTCAAAATCCTTTAGCAAGCGAACTCATATTATAATCACAAATAAGGATATTCTATAAATAGCATACACAGTGTTGTGACAATTTAGATAACATATACAGACAACTTTTTAAGGGACTACAAGAAGAATATGATTATAAAGATGTTATTTTGAGCAGCAAGAATTGCAAAAGAGTCTTCAATCACTAGTACTTGACAACAAGGCCAAAGATAGCCTATCATGTGAGCAAGAAGTCATCAAATACTCCTCTAAGCTAGCATAAAGAAGATGATATGGAGAAGTCTTACAAGCCTTTAGTCTTGAAATACTCACCAAGGCCACAAAAATGTCTATAACCATACATTAGTAATGATTTTGATTGACCATCTAGTTTCCTACATATCTCTTATGCTTAGTGAATGTTTCATATTTATGAATTTTAAATCATTTGTATAATTTGATTATCCATAATGATTCTTGAATTTGAGCCAAGGTGTTAAAGTATACCCCATTCAAAGGGAACTTTGCAAGATTTTATTGGGGAAGCCTTTTAAACTTTATTATATGTCCATATTGTATATTCATTTTGATTAAATAGAGAAAACCCTAAGGTCTCAAATATCAAGAGAATACATTGGACTATCCCAAAGAAGTTGCCACATGGATATATGAGGCCATCCTACAAAAACCATATCCCTTTCTTCTCACAAGATAAGGACATCTCAAGTTCTTTAAGGAGGAAAGCATGTAATGTTTCATGGTGCACCTTTAAGAAATTATCTATATAACATGCATTCAAAGGATATTAAGAAATACCCTTTCTTTATATGTTAGAAGGCCATAAAATGATCCCTTTTACTTTAAACTTATGGACTTTTTTCAAATTGTAATTTAAAAGCCCTTTGTGTAAATATAATCTTGTAAACTTTACTAAATAAAATGCTATTTCTTTCGAACCCACATGGTATCTTTCATGTTCTATTAAGTGTACCCCTCAGGGCTTTATTTTGCTACTTCTACATTAATGTAATGAATAAAAGCATAAGGTATTAAGCATAAGGTATTTAAATTAAAGTTCAAGCCTTAAAAATTCAAGATATCATTCTTAGAAAAATAAAATTGTTAAAACATTAGTGAATTCTTGCGCCACTAAAAATAATCATAAGTAGTAGAATTTCATTCAAACTACCCAAACATGGAAAAGCTTGAGAAATTGAAATGAGATCCGTAATGACAAAACCGGGGGAAAAATGATAGCATAGTCACATCCAACATAAATTATAACTCGGTCTTGAATTTCATGGGACATTAATATGGTGTCATTATCATATACGAGGTAAAATTATGAGGATTTAAGTGTGAACTAGTTCCTCGAAGCCTTAATTATTAGAAACATTTACACTTAGTGGAGAGCAACAATAGAGCTTGCCTTTTGCTCTGGTCATCATAACATGGATGAAAATTAACTGAAAATGGATTTTCCCAATATGGAAAAATTCATGAGCACTTTTAGCTTGAGTGAATGGTGAGAATCCCCTCCCCCTTTCCTACACAAATCACCTCTATGAGGTGTATCTTTCATAGTACTTAAAATTAGCTATGTAGCTTTTGCAATAGCTTGAGGAGGGTAAAAGGAGAATACTCCACTCCATAGCAACCACCATCTCATTCAATTTCATCAATCTTCTCTCCACCACCAAAAAACATGATGGCACCTTGTTTATGTATGTTTTCTTCTTTATCTTCATGTTTTATCACTCTATTTCCATTTAAACTTTGAGATACCTTTGGGATGAGAAGACCCAATTGATTTTCCATCGAAAAAAATCTAGCAAGCTATTGAAGATCTTCTCAAGTTGTTTGATATAACATTTCTTTTTTGTTCTTTTCCATGAATGCTAGACTAGATGTGAGTCTCTTGCATACAAATAAAAATGTAGAAAAATACTCATATCTTATCTTCAAAGAGTCATAGGGATAATGTATGAGAGATGACTAATAGCAAACTCATACTCTAGGTGATAGCCAAACCTAAGGTGGTTGTGCAACCTAAAGTGGTGGTGGAAGCTTGTCAACCTCAAGTTGTAGTCATTATACGAATCAATCAAGGTAAAGCAAGACCCAATAAGTAAGAAGCACAAATTAAAAGTATTGTACGTTTACATGAATAATAAAACATGAAAAGCAAGGGTAGATCTATACACTTCATGGACTACATTGATAGTGAAATTATTAAATTTTGCTCATGGAATGACTACTTTTGTTTATGAATGTGATAACTAACCTTGGGAAATCATGCTTGTGACAACTATCTCAGGAAAGAGATATTATGGAATGGATTGTTAGGATCTCCACACCAATGCCTCATGAGCATCTTGAGGGATGCTTGAAAAACTTATCTTGCAAGATGAAGGTGTCACACATTGTGGAGTTGTCAGTGTTTTCTTTTATTTGAGCCCACTCAAGTACCAGTTAGGGAAAATGAGTGAGTGGTAGTTACTCCATGATGTGGGATGGATTTAGAAGCAAAAGATCTCTTGGCAAGCCTTTGAGCTCATAAATCTCCTATGACCATGGAAGGAGCTTGAGCTCATAAATCTCATATAACCATGGAAGAAATACAATCACCTATGGTTTAACCTTATAGGGTTGGAGAGCACCATTCTAAACAAAACCACTTAGGCCACTCTTAGAAGAGTGAGGTTTTGTAATAAAAATTTTAATTAGAAAACTCATTAATTTTGAAGCATGTATCTTATGTTTAAAGTTTTGTGATGGGAGACCTTATGTAATGGGATAATTAAAAGGAAGATGCTTTTATAGGTCTCCAAGTGTGGCAGCATATATGGTCTAGATAACTAAATTAACTTTTATTGTGAGGAGAGTGGAAGATTCAATTCTTGGTTGATATCTATGGTAGCTTTTCTACATTAGATAGAGTTGTTAGTACATGCTCCCCCATGATTTGATAGAATCTGGCCTAGCACCATTTTATGGAAGCGACATATAGTGAAGTACTAGTCCTAATGTCCATGGGATTTTAAAAGATAGCCCTACTCATTATGACCCAAGTGTGGTGTTCACCACCCTTATCTTTGATTGATTGCATAGTCACCCAACTTAGTGGATATTAGACTACCACTTGGGTGATTGTTCCTTCTTTCCCCTATGAAGTAGAACCATAACTCCCATGTTCAACTAAGTTCATTGTTTCTATATGGGAGACTGGATGGTGATATGCAAGGATACATAATTTTGGTCCATAAATGGAGAGTCCTCTATGACTAAAGAGGAGATGCCTCATACATTTTATGTCACACATGGCATGCCAAAATATAATGTTTAAAATGTTTCACTTAGGCTTTGTAATTGACTTTCATTTTTTATTTATGTTGGAAATATCTTAAAAGTCCCTCACAGGTCCCAACCTTGTACTTTGTTGGGGATAACTACCTTGAGGGGATTTATTGATAGATATGATGATATTTTCTTTGGAGATATAGAGAGTTTCCTTTTGCATTTTCTTATTTATGAGTATAAATTCCATCATATTAATGGACATACATTTATATATGTTGTGTGTATACATGTGTGTGTGTGTGTGTGTGTGTGTGTGTGTGTGTGTGTGTGTGTGTGTGTGTGTGTGTGTGTGTGTGTGTGTGTGTGTGTGTGTGTGTGTGTGTGTGTGTGTGTGTGTGTGTGTGTGTGTGTGTGTGTGTGTGTGTGTGTGTGTGTGTGTGTGTGTGTGTGTGTGTGTGTGTGTGTGTGTGTGTGTGTGTGTGTGTGTGTGTGTGTGTGTGTGTGTGTGTGTGTGTGTGTGTGTGTGTGTGTGTGTGTGTGTGTGTGTGTGTGTGTGTGTGTGTGTGTGTGTGTGTGTGTGTGTGTGTGTGTGTGTGTGTGTGTGTGTGTGTGTGTGTGTGTGTGTGTGTGTGTGAATTTTATCGCTATATACGTAGCATCTATCATCATCAAATATCTACAAAAGCCAATCAAAGGATATTTACTAACACTTAAAAGTCATTAATGAGAAGTCCCTAAGTCATTACCCTGCAATATAACACTTAATATTATGTACTTCAGGTCAGTTATAATCATTTTAATACATTGAGAGATTCACATATATGAGTTTCTCGAGAAAAGTATTTGCTTAAAAGAGAATACATGGAGTACAAAAGTATTATAGGCATGGGGACACATGATTCATATGAAATTGGATATACTTTTAATTAGAATCTTACTTTGGAAAAACCAAAAATTACTCCTTGACTAGTGACCATGTCATAATGTGAAAAGAAACACCTAGTTCACATAAAATGAAAGTTTATATTCCCAAGAAATTTCATTACAAGATATAGAACTTATATATTAACTTGAAGACATAAGATCACATTGAAAGTATGCTACTAATATCCACTATCTAACAAAAGAGTATCTATTTCTCAAGGCACAAGTAGTCCTAAGATTCATTAGCCCATATTTGAGGTCCATAAGCATATGTGCTTTTCATTATTTATATATAATGCAAAAGGATGCTAGGAAAGCAAGAGCATGTTTTGAACCATCACCTTGCAAAAATAACTCTGGATATTACACCTAGGAGGATAAAAATTGGATCATATGTAAACCATCCTCACTTTTTGGACATTTTATTCCCATAATATTAAGTTTTGAGGATTTGCTTAATACCCTACAATTATTTGATTTTTGGGGTAGGTATGGATGATGGCTTTGTTTCAAATTGCTACGAATGCTTTGGCTCTTGTAGGAGGCAAGGATAACTTTGAGAAGGAGGAAGAGAGTTGATCCTTATAATCTTTTTTTTTTGGGTGGGAGAGAGAGAGAGAGAGAGAGAGAGAGAGAGAGAGAGAGAGAGAGAGAGAGAGAGAGAGAGAGAGAGAGAGAGAGAGAGAGAGAGAGAGAGAGAGAGAGAGAGATTTATGTGTGTCTCTCTGTGCGACTTTGTGAGTGAATGAGAGTGAAATATTGGTCTCCTAGACTTGTAAGAACTTATTTGTGGAAATACACTCCTCCATATATTAATATTTAAAATTATTTACTCAATCAACCAGCACTTACTATATTATAACTTTACTTTCTTTGAATTATTGTGTGTACAAAGAAATTTTGTCCAGCAACTATCCTAATTAAAACTTCCAATACTATACTCATTTTAAAATTGAAATATTCTCTTAAATGCTTGCATTATGAACATGCTTCGATTATAATGATAATATTACCTTTTACAATCCCTTGACTATGTTGCCAACTATGGCCATGTACTATTCCTCAATTGAAATTCTTGGTACAATACAAATCCCATTATAGCTATGTGTCTTTTCAAGAAATTCTAACCTAGCTAGAATTAAAATAAAGAGTCTACACAACCGAGGAAAAAAACAAGTTGATGTCTCATCAACCAAAATATGTGGTAACTTTTGTATATGTTGTCTATGATGTAAGACATGTCTATGAATGATACAAGTAAGACACATCTCTCAAAGCTATAATAAGTCCAACTCAAAGGATAGAATAAAGATTCTAAGAAGGATTCATGGCCATCCTTAATTATACAAATCCCATCAAGTAAAAGTTGCATATATGGACTTAAAAAGTGTAGTAATTCCTCTACAATGCTAACGTTTTCCTTTTGGGAATAGGGTTCAATAATACTTTTTTAATATTCAACCATGTGGCTCATAAAGCAAGTTATTATCGTAACAAGCTCATGTAATCACATAATTCTATCTTAAAAAGCGATCTTTTGAAAGGTGAATTAGACAAAAAATGGATAAGAGAATAACAAAAATGAGAAAAAGAGAGATTCACATCCAAAAAATCCACAAATACTTTACAAACACATGCATATATATCCCTTACATACACCTATTTATATGTAAATTAAAAAATCAAGGTTTTTTTTCCTTGTTATTATCCAAAGCTATTTGTTTCCACATATGCAACCATATGTACAACATGCACGTGCATGCGTGCGTGCACACACACACACACACACACACACACACACACACACTCTCTCTCTCTCTCTCTCTCTCTCTCTCTCTCTCTCTCTCTCTCTCTCTCTCTCTCTCTCTCTCTCTCTCTCTCTCTCTCTCTCTCTCTCTCTCTCTCTCTCTCTCTCTCTCTCTCTCTCTCATGTGTGTGTGTGTGTTGTGTGTGCGCACACACACACATGCGCATACATCTATACATGTATACATATCTATTTATTTATTCATTTATGATGTTCATATTAAACACACACCTGAATGTGTAAACTCAACATTTTTATTTTAAAGTTGTATATATATCCTACACATAAGACACATGTGTCATCACACATAGACTTTAAACATTAATTGGATGACCTATTACCTCAATTGTCAAGCAAGGAAATTTCTTCATATGTTTGTCCATATGTGTTGATGGAATGTATGCCTTTGAGTGTCACCTCAAACTTTACTATGTACAGATTGTGTGATTGCAACTTCTTCACATAACTTACTACACAAGGGAACTTGAGATAAGTACATTAATTTAAAATAAGAAAAAATCTTCATTTGTATTTTGATTTGTAAAATAAAAGATTTTTCGCAAACATCTTCTTTGGTATTTTGATTTGTAAAATAAAGGATTCTTAGCAAACATCTTCTCTTGTATTTTGATTTGTAAAATAAAATATTCTTAGCAAAACATCTTTCTTTGTATTTTGATTCGTAAAACAAGAGATTCTTTGTATACTAAAAAGAACAAAAAGAACCCTAATACTTTGAATATTAGTTAATCTAATCTTTAGATGATATTTGATAGCATTCTAGTATGATAGAGAACTACTTTTGTTCAATTTTATTAGACATAAAGAGAAATAAGTTTAAAGGTTTCCTATTATTTCTTGATCTCAAGGTATACATCATTACAATTTTTCTATTGCAAAGGTTTCTAGTGCCTTCCACATACAAGTTGAGAAAAGCACAATAGTTCATAGAATCATAACTAGACAAAATTCTTATTGGCATGAGTTGTAATATCATTAGAAAAACTTTTCTAATGTCATGTACATCTTGCATGCAAGTATGATTTTGTAAACAATCATAAGACATGGTTTTAGAAATTAACTCTCTTTCAATCAAAATGACAAAAAGTGCCACTCTCATTATGACCTTAAGCTTATTGTTTCATCACCTTTTGTTGCCATTTTTTAGTTGTGGCACAAAATCACTTCAATCATTGTGATGAGAGTAGAAACCAACCCTTTATATATGCCTCAAATAGGAGTAGGAGAAAATCTATGTAGACCAATGCTCTTATGCACCCCTTGTCCATGTTATTCTCACTATTTTTATCACATTTGCCTCCTTTCTATCATATTCCAACTATTTTAAGAACCATAATAACATCTAATCTTAGTATGACGATGATGAGGCACCTCCTTTCCAAGTTTAACCATGGTTTTTGCATTATAAGGAGTGGGGAAAAACAGATATGTGAATAAATTAAGTAAATTACCAACACATGGTCTAACATACATCCAAGAGCTTTCTATTCTCTATTGTAGGAGGTATTTGCTCCCCTGTTAGTTCCATTAACAAGCTTGACACTCAAGATGGAACCCCATTCTTGCTAGGCATGGATGCTCATACATCATCCCTCCCAAGCAACTTTAATGAGAGGGGTTAGACACCCAGTCACACAAACTGGGGTATACAAGGTGTAAGAGATGCAATTTAAGGCATCTAGATATTATCAAGAACTAATTGTTCACCTCATCTCAAGCTTCCATGGGTTCCTCCTTCTTTCTCCTCTCTTTCCTGTCTTTCTCTCTTCTCTTCTACTCTTTCTTCTTCTTCTTTCTTTATTTCTCTCTCTTCAGCTCATTCTCCTCTCTCCTCTCAGCTTCATTCATTACAAGTGGCATCAGAGCATCAGGTTTTGGTCCTTTTTCTCCTTTCCTCTTTCTCTATCTAATTCCCTTTTCAAATCTGAAACCCTAGTTACTCAAGTCACAAGTACAGGTACAATAGGAAGGACTATAGTTATTTACAGTTTTCTTGGATTAGGCAAGAGGTATGGCTAGAACTCGTGACATATGTGGAGGTAAAATGGTTAACTTAGCATGTCATCACTTTTTTTTGTGCAACTTTAGGGGTTTCAGGACCAAAATTGGAAACTCAAGAGTTAGAAGATGAAAAAAATCCTAGTTACTTTTTATTTAAGTCCCCTTCTCTCTCTTCTCCTGCAAGCTGCCATGGTGGCTAGCCCTAAGAAGCTCAAAGATCTTGCTCCAGCTCCCTAAAAAACATCGGCCACCACCTCAACTTGATTCCTTGCACTCCCAGCAATAGGTAGAGCATCCTCCTATAGGCTAGGTGGGACCAGGTAGAGCCATCAAGGAGTAGCCCACAATTCGTGCTATTGTCATTGCTCTCCTCTTGCCCCTCTTGAGCAATATCCAACCTCCCCCATGATTTCCCTACTCCTCTGGCTGGTTGAGACCCCTGATCAAGGATTTGACCTCCTTCCGGCATTCGAGCTCCCACAAGCTAAAAATCTTAGTGCACAGCAGTGAAATGTTTGGGCTAGCCATTGAAGCTCAGTCCAAGCTATCAAACCTCTCTAATCTTAGTCCCCAAGATTCCCTTCAGCCACTCTTTCCTTCATTTCCCCAAATTGAAGACATGGAGCTCAAAATGCAAAGGATCCTCATGGAAAGATATGAAAGCTTCATTTTAAGCTTTCCATTCTTGAAGTTCAAGCTTGAAAAAAAGCAGGGGAGTCCCTATTATCAAAGGAAGCATCAAATACTTAAAGGGTTCATCCACCACTGGAGTGCTTTAATCGATCGGGCTTACTTGATGGAGAACTTGGCATCATGGTGGATTATGCTTCATCCATCTACTCCAAACACTGAAGAGGTATGCCAATCCAATATTAATCTCTCATTTTAATCCACTTGCTGAGCTTAGTCCCTTTTGTTGGAGAGATTATGATTGCATATACCCTCTTAGTTGAATCTTTCATTGTATGCATGCTACCCACCTAAAATTAGTGACCCATTCTCCTTCCAATGCATCATGATCGACTCCATCATTTGTTCTTGACATTAACTCTTATATGATCATGTATGTATTGGATTTACCCCAAGTGGATAATAAACCATTGTAAAAGCGTAAGTAGAAGCTAGTGGATCACTGGACTACCAAGGTAAGCCCTACCCAAGCTCTTGTTTCATCCTTGCATCTCATGAAAAGATCCAATGCTTATTTTCCAGTGCATCTCATACTAGTTACTTAGTTAAAAATATTTGCCATATTTACTCTAACTAAGGAAAAAGGCCAATGCCAGGCCAGGTGGTAAGCCAAAAAGAGAGATGATCCTCCCTTACCACTTAAAACCCTAAAGGGGTGCACAACTCGGCCCAGGGGGAACTTTGCCCACCTTCCAGTGATGGGGAATCTGATACTTTTATGTAGGTATATGTTCACTCCATGATCACTCCATTCCTGATGAAATACCCCTATTTGGACACAACTTTAGTGATCATGGTATTCATGCTAGATGAAAGGAGATCTATGATACTAAGATCCACTTATGCTTGCAATGATGGTAGAGCAAATGGATATGTCAATGTATTTGGGATTACGCTGAGTATGCTCAAGATGTCTCTTATGATGATGCTCGTGACCCTCAATCAATGAGCTATTCATAGTGCAGTTAGGAATTGGTAGACAATGTTTGGCCATGGTCACTCAGGGATAGTCCCAGAAATCCAATTGAAGAAAATTTTGTATTGCACTTGGGAGTGAACTCTATAGCTTCTCTTGAAGAGAGTTTTATCCCTCCTATTTGAATCAAAAATCTCTCCAATCGGAGCTATAGTCTAAAAGTTATGGCCATTTTTTTGCATTGAGGTCACTATGGACAGGGTGCCTCTAGGACCACTCTAGGATAGGCATAGAAATCCAATTGCAAAATTCTGTGATCATTTTCTGTCACAAATATTAATAGCTCATCTTGAAGAGGGATTCCTCCCCTTTGATTTGAATTAAAAATATCACTAATCAAAGTTTCCTACTAGAAGTTACATCCTATTTCTTGACTGTGGGTCTTGCTGACTGCATCTAAATGGCTCATTGAAAAGGCAAAAGTAAAGTCAATAAGGAGGCCTAGAGGGAGATTAGGGACTCTAGGACCTCAATGAACGATGAAGCTATCTTGGTATAAGATTATCACGGTGATATGTATGAGGAAGTGCCCGATATGGACCCCTACAACCTACTCAATCATACTCTATGTTTGCATGAGCTTTGCCACATGGAGAGGCACAATGATACGATTGCTAACCATCACAAGACACTGTCTAAAATTGATGTAGAAATCAAGAAAGTGGCCCTCTCAAACTCTCAAACTCAATAAGCTCTAGAGTAGCTCGCCACTCTTGCAGCCCAATTAGCTTCTACTCTGACCCAAGAAAAGGCAAACGAGGCCCAGTGCAAGTCTCGATGACCTCCACCACTGGAGCATGAGGGATTTACTAGTAGTAATAAGGATACATCACCTGTGTGCAAGAAATATATGAAAATACCCCTTATCTACCCCCTATTTTGGGACCTTACCTTATAAAATGTACATTCCTTCCCTTAAATAACCCCTTTCCCTTACACTCACATGGTACCATATGGTAAACCCTAGTGGACCCCCTGGGCACTAGAGCCACTACATGGTCCACAAGGCATGATTGGATCCAAGGGTATTCCCCCTTCTACCTATGAAGTTAGTGAACCCTCTCATACTAATCATGAGCCTCATTTGATCTCCCCCATCATCCATGTAGCCAACCCTCCAGTGAAACCCTCACTTACCATTGGTAGAAGCTCTCCCACTCTTCCTGGTAGCCCCCCAATGGAACTTATATGGCTCAACCCCATCATGGACAATATGGTACTAATAGCCAGCATGGTAATAATGGGTAGCATGGGATAAATGCATAATATGGTATGTATGGACAACATGGTATATACAACCATCATGGTATGCATCGATAGAAAGGCCTCCATCATCATGGGTAGCAAGACTCCAATGATCTTCGTGATAAGATCTTTCTCACTAAGTATAATAAGAAATCCCATCACGTGTAGATTTGGAAGAATGGACTTCCAAATTAGATTCCTATTTCAATATCTAATCTACTCCTATATACGAATGATCAGAAAATTATCTTTACATCACTCCATTTGGAAGGGTTTTCCCACACATGGTGGCACTATATCAATTGAGAGAATCATCAGTTTATTGATTGGCAAGACTTTAAAATGCACATGGTTCAAGTATTTGTATCCCTTGTGGAAAAGGAGCTATTTGCAAGATGATGGTATACTCTTGACCAGTGCAATCTCACTATATGAAAGTATACAAATTAGTTTATGAACTTGACCATGTATGTGGAGAGCATTAGTGATGATGCTAAATTGCACAAGTTTGGGAAGACTTTAAAATGCACATGGTTCAAGTATTTGTATCCCCTGTGGAAAAGGAGAAGTTTGCAAGATGATTGTATACTCTTGAGCAATGTAATCTCCATATATGAGAGTATACAAGTTAGTTTATGAACTTGACCATGTATGTGGAGAGCATTAGTGATGATGCTAAATTTCACAAGTACATCTATGGGTTGGAACCAAGCCTATCTGTAGATGTCATGGCTCAAAATCCTACTACCCTATTTGATGCGATTGAATTGGCTGAAAGATATGTAAGAAAGTATCGTAAAAATAAGAACATTTAGCAAGGTTATGGATAGCCCCATATCCCACTGAGATCACCCATGTAGGGATGTTTTTAAAGGAAATCCCATGCATTGTAGCAACCCCAAAATAATCACTTATCCCCCCTTCCATGTTGAAAGAAAACATGGCACTTTTGGGATAGCACTTAACTCTAATAGTGAGATTAAATATGCTAAAAATAGACACCACACTGTATCACCCTCATATGGTTCAAGTGGGTCAAAAGTTCATTCCCCTAGATGTTGTGACGGAATGGAAAGAAAAAGGCCTATGCTTTAAATGTGGCAATAAGTACACATCTAACCATGCCTCAAAATGCACTTACAAAATAGCCAAGGTCAAAGTTTATAGCATGTATGTAATGGAAGATTGAAACAATGATAAAGAAGAATTGCCTATTGAAAATGAAGACTATGCAGAGGATGTGGACCAAGAGCAGCTCCACGATCCGGAGGATGGGTTTCCCTTTGACCTTAGTTGCCCATCCCATGCTGTTGAATTGACTACTCCTCCTACACCCCACTTGGCTACCACCTCCTTTTGCTCCATCTCCTTGGATGCTTGGATTGGTTCTAGGAGTCCTAGTACCCTACATAGTCAAAGTAGTATTTTTGAGAATCATGTGTTTATCCTTGTGAATAGTAGTAGTACACACAATTTTGTCAATAAATCAACCATTGATTGGTTGAAATGCATTCCTATGAAATTATAGCACCCCATTAAAGTTTAAGTAGCAAATGGCAATGAAAAAATCACCACACGTATATGTTCCAAAGTTCCCCTATGCTTGGCTGAGAATTATGTGGCATTGGTTGACCTAATCGCGTTAGACATGGGCCCCATTGATGTTATCTTGGGTTGTGACTAGTTGAAACAATTGGGAAAATTTCCTATGGACTTCTCTCAGCTCTACATGGAGTTCATGATGCATGGACAGCTCATTTTCTTAGAGGGAGTTCATGATAATGCTAATTTTTAGCTAGTTATAGCAAAGCAACTCAAAGGAGTGTAAGAAATGCTCATAGATATTTGTCTTGCACTTGAATAAGTAAAATTTAGAAAAGTCCTCCAAAGTATTTAAGGATTCAAACTTGCAAGCTTTACTTGAGGAGTATAGTGATTTATTTCATATGCCTATAGCCCTTCCCCCTAAGAGATAAGTGTACCATCCACTTGATTTAGAGCCCCATTCCAAGCCAATAAATAAGCCACCTTATAGACTCTCCAAGTGTGAACATGAAGAAGTTGCAAAGTAAGTCAAGGAGTTACTTGAGATGGGTTTTATTGAATTGAGTCCTTCCCCTTATGCATCTCTCATCCTCTTAGTCAAGAAGAAAGATGATTCTTTCTGTATGTGCATTGACTATAGGGACTTGAACAAAATCATAGTTAAGAACCGGTACCCCATCCCATGGATTGATGACTTGTTGGATGAGTTGAAAGGGGCACGCTTCTTCACTAAGATTGATCTATGCTTTGGCTACCATTAGATATGCATGTGGGAGGGTGATGAGATCTAAATAGCTTTCAAGACTGACCATGGGCTTTATCATTTTTTCGTGATACTTTTTGGGTTTACTAATGCCCTGCAACATTTAAGAGCCTCATGAATAAAATCCTTCACCCCTTTTTCTGTTCAAGTTTGTACTATTTTCTTTGATGACATTCTCATTTATAGCAAGTCACAAGAGGAGCACTTGATACATATCAAAAGGGTGTTTGATATCTTGAGAGTATATCGGCTCTTCGCTAAGGAGTGTATGTGTATCTTCATGCAATCCGAATGAAATAGTATATATGTGGTAGTTGATTGCTTCACCAATACTACCTCTTAGGCCACTCAATTTATGGAGTATGTATTCAAGTTGCATGGATTACCACAAGTCATAGTGCATAATGAGGATGTCAAGTTTATAAGCAAACTTTGGTAGGAAATTTTTATATCTATGGGCACGAAGCTTGCTTCATCTACTGCATACCATCCATAGACAAATAGCCAAATAGAAAGGGTAAATAGATGGCTTTAGACATACTTATAACACTTCTCCCATGATGTACAACATAGGTGGGATATGTGGCTCCAGTTGGCTAAATTTGCATTAAACAACTCGAACAAATCTAGCATTGGGGTTTCTCCTTTTGAGAAATTATAAGGGTATAAGGTTCCCCTTTCTACAATCTTGTTCAATGATGAGATCAACCCTCAGAGTAAAGCTGAGTTGGATCACATGCATGCCCTAATTCAACAATGCAAAGTGAATATTCAAAAGACACAAACCCATATGAAGCTTCATGCCGATGAGAAAAAAAGACATTTGGAATTCCAAGAGGGAGATTTGGTCCTCTTGAAAGTGCCTTAGTCCTGTTACTCCACTCTCAAAGAAGGTAGTAGTAACAAGCTGGTCCATCGTTTCTATGGCCCCTACCAAATCCTCAAGAGAGTTGGTGACTTGGCTTATTGATCAAAACTTCCCCCTACCACCAAGATTCACAATGTGTTTCATGTTAGCCAGCCCTGCTGAAGCCCTTCATTGGTACATTAGTGGACCATGTGGAAGAGCTTCCCCCCATAGACGAAGAAGGTATCATTCAGTACATCCTTGAGGCAACCATTAGATAGAGAGATAAACAATTGAGATCTTGATCCATCAAGGAATACCTCATCAAACGGCAAGGCCTACCCCTGAAAGAAGCCTCTAGCCACTAATGTGAATGAATTTTCTCATCTCCAAGATGCCCAATGTGTTGAAGGCTAGCAACTTTATGCAATTTTGTCTTGCCCAAATCTTAGGAATGTGCATCCTACCTAGGCTGAAAGTACTCGTCATAAGCTACATTTTAACATGTAGCACACCCTATTTGGAGTAGCCTACCAAAAGTTATGGCAATTTTACCTCAACAAACCTATCATGGACAACATGCTGTCCCTAGTCTTTACCCATCCTTTTTCATTGTAATGTGGCCTAGAGTAGTACTCTGCACCCCCCTCCCTAAGGCCTCCCCCGTCACTTCCCTCCAGTACTCTTCATTTTTTAGGGTAAAAACCTTCAAGGTGGGGATGGATTGTAATGAGTGGGGTAAATAGAAACTAGGGGTTAAACACCCAATCACATTGACCAAGGTATATAAGGTGTAAGAACCCCAATTTAGGGTAGCCAATTATTATCAAGAACACACTCTTCATCTTCATCTTCAGCTCCCATGGCTTCCTCCTTCTTTCTCCCCTCGTTTCTTTCTCTCTCCTCTTCTAGTCTTCCTTTCTCTTCTTCTTGATCTCTTTCTCTCTCTTCAATTCTTTCTTCTCTCTCCTCTCAGCTTCATTCATTACATTTTTTACCACTTTGATATCTTGAAGCTGATGCATTTCATGGCCTATTTTCAATATACTTAACATCTCCATATAGGCTACACTTCAAGGGAATGGGCAATCGTGACGATCGGTAAGCATCACTATCAATATTACTAATAGAGTCATGCTATTAGCATCAATAACTAATACCGATGTCTATTGTCTGAGAAAAAAAGCACCAAAAATTTGAATGCACCATTTGCCGAAATCATTTGTGAAAGAGAACAAAAGAGAAAGTGAGAGAGCTCAAAGCTTTGAGAGGAAGAGGGAGAGAAAGAGAGGGAGAGCTCATCATTACCGCCGCCACTGCTATGGCCATGTGGTGCAAAGAAGAAGGAGAAGGGTGCAAAGGACAAGGGAGGGAAGTCGTGAAATGGAAGCACAAAGGGTTTCATCTTCAATCCTTTGAGATAGGTACATTGCCTTTTCTTGCTTTGTTTTTGTGTTTTCTTTTTGCTTTCTTTGTTTTTGTTTGGGAAGAGATGCATTGAGAGAGAGGGAAAGAAGGAGAATAAGGGAAGAGAAGAGAGAAAGAGGGAGAGGAAGGGGGGAAGGGAAACAATGAGGTAGGGAAAGAGAGACATAGAGAGATGAAGCTAGTGAGAGAGGAGGGTGAGTGAGAGAAATAATGAGGAAGAGAGGGATGTGTTGAGATGGCAAGCTCAACACGTGTGGACATTGATGATAGACCACCTAGCCAAATGGGTCCACACATCTATACTTAGCATGTTGGTGGTCATTATGATACTTACATGGCCACTGACTTATTATTTATTATATTTAGTTTGTTACACCTACCTACAGCAGCTGGCAAAGATAGAGCGCTAGTCAATTAGTATAGTTTGTTATGCACTGTTTGACTTAGTATGCGACTGTCCTTTATGTTGTATCTTATCTATACTTTGTGTACATTATTGTATAGTGTGTGGAAGAAGAAGAAGAAATCAGCAAGAAAACGTTTTGGCCTCCATCTCTCTTCTTCTGTTCTTGAGTGAGCTTCCTCTTGTGTACACAGTGTGTGTTTGGTGCAGTAGCTCAAGCAAGTTCCCCCACCACGCGATTCTTGACAAGAGGGAGAGAGAAACAAAGAGAGAGGAAACAAAGAAATGAAAAGAGAGAGAGAAAGAGGGGTGGCGAGAGAAATAGAGAGAAAGGAGAGATAAAAATATAGAGGAGGAGAGAGAAGGGAAAGAAGAGAAAGGGAGAAATAAAGAGGGAGGAGAGATAAAAATAAAGAGGAGGAGAGAGAAGGAAGTAAGAGAGAGGGAGGAGATAGAAAAGAAGGGTGGGGTAAAGAGAGGGAGATGAGTGAAAAGAAGAGAGGGAGAGGGAGAGATAAATAAATTAGACATGGAGGGAAATAAGAAAAAAAAGAGAGGGAGGGAGAAAGAGAGATTGAGGGAAAATAAAAATAGAGAGCAAGAGATAAATAGGGAAACAATGAGAGAATGCGAGAGAGAGGAAAGAGAGAAAAGTAAAGGGAGAGGGGGAAGAGAGAGATAAAGAGTGAGGGAACTATTGCTTTTCAGTTCTTTGTATTTAAAGTTTCTTATTTTCTCTCTTTACTTTTGTTCGTAGAGAGATGTGTTGAGTGAGAGAGGGAGACAAGGAGATAGAAATAGAGAGAAGAAGGGAGGGGGAGGAAGAGAAAAATAAGGAGAGAAATAAAAAAGAGGGGAGAGGGGGCTTCATAAAAAATAGAAATATGGAGAGAGAGAGAGAGAGAGAGAGAGAGAGAGAGAGAGGGGGGGGGAAGAGAGAAACAAAGAGAGATGAAGGGAGAAACACACACAGAGAGAGAGAGAGAGAGAGAGAGAGAGAGAGAGAGAGAGAGAGAGAGAGAGAGAGAGGAATGAGGAGAGAAATAGAGAGGGAGGAAAGATAAAAATAGAGAGGGAGAGAGAAAACAAAGGGAGAGACTCAGAGAGATGGAGAAAGGGAGTAGAGAGGGAGGAGAGACAAAAATAGAAAGGGGGGAGAGAAGGAATGGAGAGAAAGTGAATTTCATAAAATTAGAGAGAGGGAGAGGGAGAGAGAAATAAAGAGATGGAGGGAGGGAGAGAGAAATAAAGAGATGGAGGGAGGGAGAGGGAGAGAGAGGACGGGTGAGGGAGAGAGAGGGGGAAGAGAAACAAAGAGAGAAAGAGAGGGAAAGGAAGGCAGAGAGAGGAGGGAGATATAAACAAATAGAGAGAAAGAGAGGGAAAGGAAAGGAGAGATAAAGTAATATAAAGAGAAGGAAAGAAAAGAGAAAGGAAGGAAGAGGAAGGGAGAGACAAATAGAGAGATGGAGGAAAAGAAAAAAATAGAGAGAGAGGGGGGAGAGTTATGAAGAGATGGAGGGAAAGAGAAAGATAAAGAGAGGGATGGAGATAAAGAGAGAGATTTATGTATTGGGAGTAGCTAAGGCAACCATTCTCAGTGAGGTCCATCTAGATATCCGGAGGTAGATTCTAAGACAAGATGGAATAATCTATGCGACACTTTATCTTGCTGAGTCATTGTGAATAGGTCCATGACCTTATTTGTTAATTTTTCCACAACATGAAACAATCACAAATGTTGATTCACTCTTTGGACACACTTGTATGTCATATTGAACAGGCAATCTGCTATCTAAATTCCTGACAACCTCAATGGTAGTATGGTGTGCCATCAACACCTCACAGCACACGAGTGTATGATAAAGGCAATGTCCCCAGTGTGGATGAGGAGAGTATGTAGGTAGAGGGGTCGATGTTGCGAGGGGTGGAGGGCGAGGAGTGTGCAGAGGAGACATGCACAGGTAATGTAGATGAAGAGACAGGAGGCCAAGAGTTTTTCAAAAATGAAGTAGACTTCTCTTTCTATGGAGATCTTTAGATAGACCTTTCAATGTATGTTGAACTATGCCAAGATCTTGACATGGAGCCATAGGTCTAGATGTATTTGCATCCTCTTGCTCAATTTGTTGATAATTTGCTTTTAAGGATACTTTAGTATGTGCAATTTAATTAACATCCCTTTTTTACAGAGTTATGTTGTCGTGCTTTACCTAAATTTTTATCTTGATTATGCTAACATCATTTTTTGACTATGTAGGTTATTGGCAATACCCAGAGAGCATGATGAGTTGAGGGATGATAGATGAGGAGCTGTAAGAGATCTTCACATACATATCTTTGGATCAGATGGCTTACTTTAGAGATATGGCAGACCAAGAGTTGTCTTAGTCATTGTCTAGCTATTCTCTGCAGTCTACCTCAATTCACATTGGTGCTTTGATCTCTAGTAGGTGGAGTCAACACTCTAGACTAGCCTCGAAGGGAGGCATAAGGATTCCTCGCTTAGTCACAGGAGAGGGAGTAGTTATGGAAGATATTGCTACAGAGATTTATATGTTGTGACCCCATGGCCTGTTGCTACTCCTTGCTCTTGTATCGATTCTAGATAGGGTGGCTCGGGTGGATATTGTGGAGGCACCAATGTAGTGTTCATGTCTTGTCAATCTATGGACATGAATCACCTCCAAGGTTTATCACACCTGTAGGGACATCTAACCCATGACTCTAGGTTTTTTGCTCAACCATCCACCGCACAAGTGGCAATCTTATGGGTACTACTCCAAGAGATACCACCCCTGTAGGTACCCCAGATGGACGAGGATCTCTTGGTTATGCCCAGGAGTTTGGTCGTAGGTGGGAGAGGACACACCTTAGACATACCCCTCCTACAAGGTACAAATACCTCATGGATAAGAAAATAGGTAATGTGATCATGAATGATGAGAGGAGGGTAATGGCTCTCATGAGAGAGTTGTACCAACAAGTATTTAGGCACAATGTTTTAGACCATTGGAAGAATATACCAACCAGAGGGGAGCAAGGACTATGTGGTAGCGTCCTTACACAAGGAGTTCTCCAGTACTACCTACTATGATGGCAGCAGAGAGGTTTTCCATAGGATGTGGATTGTATGTCTACATACATGTCACATAGGCGATCATATGCATGTAAGGCAATGAAGAGTATCACCTCAAAGCACAAGTGGTTGGATACAAAGGATTGGTAGAGGCTCAAGGTGGAGGGCATAGACTCTCGAGGATGATGGCAGTAATAGTAGGAGGTAGCGAGGGCACGATTGGAGGCACGGGTTGTGCATCATCTAGGGAATGGCAATCATAAAACTTATTGAGGTTGATATGATTATGTTTTTTGGCTATTTTTTGTCGGATTTTTGAGTAATTTTTTGTATGATTTGAATGATAATTGATTGATTTTAGAGTGTTTGAGAAATTTTTGGATAAGGTTGAATAGGAATGAGAATCTCATGATGTTTTTCAATACAAATATGATGTGCTAAAAGGTTCTTTTGAGTGCCTGATAGGTTTTGATTGGTTATGTTTAGCTTCTCTTTTGTTCAAATTTCTTTTTGCATAAGAGGTTGGAATGATAATTGATAGATTTTAAGGATGTTTGGAAGCTTATTGAATGATTCTTGATGTTATTGAATGGTTTGTTTGAGCTAAAAGATTTTTGATGACCTTTTGTATGGGGCTGTTGTTGACCTCTTACAACCTCTATCTCTGTTATGTTTTTGTTCTGTATGCCTCTATAAGTGTTCTGTGGGATGAACGTGTAGATTGGAAAAGTTTTCTAGTCTTGGGAAGAGATGAATACAAGTTCAAAATAGCTCAAATAAGCAAAAGGAGTAGCTGTTGAAGACTCAAGTAAGGATTGAATTGATAGTGACACTATTGAGCTACGAAAGGACATTGTGGTGGCTCTGGTGATCCTTCATATCAAACATACCTCTTGGGAGGGGTATCCATGACCAAAGAGAGATTATGGATGATTATTCTTCATTATTCCAATGTACTATTGTGAAATAGCATATGTGAGAAAGATAGAGCGTGAGCGATATCTGATTTTCTATGAGAAACATTGTATCGACATGCGAGAGACTGTGAAGACTATGAAGATGAAATCTATGAGAAACATTGTATGTGAAATCTATGAGAAACATTGTATGTGAAATCTATGAGAAACATTGTATGTACATGCGAGAGACTGTGAAGACTATGAAGATGAAATCTATGAGAAACATTGTATGTGAAATCTATGAGAAACATTGTATGTACATGCGAGAGACTGTGAAGACTATGAAGATGAAATCTATGTGATGAAATTTCATTCAAAGTGAAGCATTCTTTTGTATTATCTTGTTCTTTTGATGTTTTCTATGAAGAATATGAAGAATGTGTTGAAATTCTATTATGATAAATCCATGGGAGAATTATCATAGGATGTTGCGTGAAGATTTGAGAAGATTAGTGTTGTTTTTCTTCTTGTGGTTGATTAAAATATAAAGAAAGTACTTGTTAATAATACAAGTTATATTTTCTTGTAGTAGATTCCCTGTTTTTCTTGGTGTCTCTCTTGGAGCTCCATGTTTCTGGTGCGTAGCTAGGGAATACTACAATTAACAAGCACCAACAAAAGGTTGAAAATGGAAGTAGTGGCACTATTGAAGAGGAAGAAAAGCAATGGAAGATTGTAGAATCCTTGCAAGTGTTGAAGAATTCCTGGAGATCTTCATTGCGAAAGCCACTTTCTACAAGAAGTGCATCCCTTAATGGTGAAAGCATGTCATTATCTTGATACGGGCCCTATGTGACAGATTGATTCCACTGTCTTCTAAAGCTACATAAAGTTGTATCACAATAGCTAACTTTTTTGCACAAAATTGAAAAGAGAAGTAGAAATACAAAGAATGACCATCCATAGAGATTTTTCCTTCATTGAAGAATTTCTAGACATAATCAAGTGGGAGATTGTGAAGAAGCTTCAAGAGTCATGATCAGTTGAAGTTCATAAGCATTCTATTGAGTACAGACAAACTGAGTAGAGCTAACTCCTTGATGAATGACACAATCAAGAGGCAAGCATTATAACAAGTCTAGAGGTACGTGAGAAGAGAGAAGACAAAAATCAAAGTTGAGAACAAGCTAGCAACAAAAGCCTCCTTTGACGCCCTTGTGGCACTCTTTACAAAAGTCCCCATGGCGACTCAAGGTCCCCTTCCTACTTAGATCCGTCTGTTGAAAATATTGATGACAAGCTAGTGAATCTAGTCATGTTGCCCATCTTTAAGGGAGAGTACAATGAAGACTCTAATCTTTATGTAGCCGAGTTCATGGTAGTGTGTGTAGCCAAGAATGCCAAAACCCTCGAGTGCATTGGTTGGCAATATTCCCTACTACTTTCAAAGGCGTAGCATTTTAGTGGTATGAGAGATAAGCAATATGAACTTTTGGCACATGGGACAACTTGAAGTTGGCCTTCCTCACTAAATTCAGATGTGAAGTTTTTGAAGAGTAGATACAAGAGGACTTTATGAACTTAAGTCTCCTTTGGTGAATGGGTGGAAGCATATGTCTTTAGAATGGAATCCATTCTGAAGAGATGGACCAACCATCACTTGGATGAAGGCATCTAGAAGGGAGATTTTCTTAGAGACCTACAACCAAAAGTTCATAAGTTTGTGAAATTGAGAAGATTAGTCAACTTGCAAGCTACAAAGTGGAAGGTGTAAGATTATATGATGAAGTTGAAGCAAGGCTATCGTCGATGACCCCAACAAGAGGAGTCTTACATCCTCCCATGCCAGGAATGGTGTATCCACCAAATACAATCCCAAGGACTATTCTCTACCTTATCCTTCTCAAATGCAACTAATGTCACAATATAGTGCATCAAATCCACAGTGTGGCCGCAGGCCACACTACCTTAAATGATGGTTCAACCACAACAACAATGGCCTCAAATAGTCCCCTCAATGGCAACTCAGCAACAACAATGGAACCATACCAACTAGAACCAACAACCACCAATCTCAATAGGAGCTCTGAATAAGAATCAAAATAGAGAACCTTGTGTACCAACCCAACCAGTCTATGCAATGATTACGAAGACTTTGCAAAATCCTATTGTGAGTACTCCTAGAGGAGACAATTTGAAGGACTAACTATCTAATTCAATTTGTTAGCACTAAGAAGAATTTGATGGATGTGATTACAGAACAGCTGTAGATGTTGAAGGTGAATACTGCCAATATATCCAATACTGCAAGAGATGGAAGAGATGTGATGCGATCTAATATATGGAGTGGAAAGTGCCATCAGGTGGAACATTTAGCCATTGAATGTACTCAAAAACCAACTATTCTTGGAGCCTTCTGTTCCTATTATTTATGGAAGAACTATACAGAACATATCTGCTCTCTAAAGGAGATGCATGAAATAAGGAAGAAAGACAAAGAAGCAAGATTCAACTTGTTGGAATCTAAGATGGCCACCTAGGATATTAGACCAAAGCCTAGAGATGGATTTCTTGGCCATGTGGGCTATTACAAAAGGTTCATATCACACTTTGTGATAAAGGCAACCCCCTTACATAAGTTTAACAAAAAATGTAGAGTTTACTTGGACTGTTGATTGTGACAAAGCGTTCAATACCCTGAAGTAGTGTTTGATTGAAGCACCCATCTTGCAATCTCCTGATTGGATGAAGCAATTCCAGGTGCACACTAATACATCTATCAAAGGGTTAGGTGTGGTCTTATGTCAAAATGGCATAGTGATGGATTTAGAATACCTTGCTATAGTGTTTGCCTTGGAGAAATTCTGACACTACCTGCTGTCGACACATTTCAAATTCTTTGTGGACCATGAGGCCCTGTCCTTCCCAATGATCAAAAAGCAGGTGTGAAAAGTAGAATGATGAGATGACTCCTTCTATTCTAGGAGTTTAATTTTGAAGTGGTGACCAAACCTGATCACTCCCATGTCCTGGCTGATCATCTATCGTAAATTCCTCAGAGTGACAAAGAGGAGTAGGATGATCTAGACCTCCCTGATACTTTCCTCTTTTTGGTTGAAATTGTAACCCCATGAAATGTAGATAAAGCCAACCCCTTGGCAACTCAACAATTTCCTCCTCATATCTCCAGCCGTGAGAAGAAGAAGCTTCTATTGGAATCAAACACCTACACCCTCTTAGGTGGCGCTCTATACAAGAGAGGTAAATATGAAGTACTATGTGGATGTGTTGCAGGAGACAAGGTCAAGATAGTTCTAAAAGCATGTTATGATGAGCCCTGTGGAGTATACTTTACAAGGGAAGCGATAGCCAAGAAGACTCTACTTGTAGGATACCGATGGTGGTGGCTGATCCTCCATAAGGATGCTTATGACTACTGCAAATGTTGTGATGCTTCTCAATGGATGGGAAAGCCTACCAAAACCAATGCTATGCCCCTACAGACCCCATCCTTTCCCTAAAGCTATTCAAGAAGTGGGGCATTGACTTTGTTGGCCCCATCGATCCACCAACCAGAAGGAAGTAGAGTAGATACATTTTGGTCTATATTATGAACTTTGTGATGAAGTGGTGTGAAGCCAAAGCTCTAAAACAGGATGATGGCAATAGTGTGGCCTTATTCCTGTATAAGAACATCATAACCCATTTTTGCAGTCCTCTAGAGCTTTAAACGACAAAGGTACTCACTTCCTCAACAAGATTATGGAAGAACTAACAGATCTTTATAAGACCTACCATCGTACATCCACACTCTACTATCCTAAAGCCAATGGCCAAGTCAAAGTTACCAATCGTATCCTTTATTGGATCCTGACGAGAATGATTACTCCACATAACCATGATTGGGATGAGCGACATACATAGTCCCTTTGGATGTACAGAACCCCCTATAAGGCTACTAGGACATATATATTTTCAACTGGTGTACGGTACAGAAGTGGTCTTCCCTGTCAAGTTAGAGCCACCCTCTTGGCGAGTGGCTATCAAAGAATGCCTAGGAAATTATGAGTCCCTACAGTGCCATCTCTCGCACTTGGAATGCCTAGAAGAGACTCATAGGATGGCCCTACAGTGTATGGAAGCTACCCATGCTCAACAAATGGCTTACCATGACAGCTTTATCAAGCATAAGGAATTCAAGAAAGGTGACCTAGTCTTGGCCTATGATTCACAATCTGACAAGTTTCCAAGAAAACTACAATATCATCAGATAGGCCCCTATAAGGTACTTGTTATCAACCTTAATAACTCTATCCAAGTGCATGCTATGGATGCCTCTGATGATCCCTTCCTAATTAATGGCTATCACCTAAAGAAGTACTTCCTTTCTTCATGGGGATCCTGACAATCATAGCCATGAGTTCCTCTCTTTCTGAGACATTGCTCCCTCCTACTTATTATGCCGCTATTAATATCTATCATTCTCATCCTGATGAGGTGGCCTTTTCTTTTAGCCCCTCACAATGAGCTCCCACCCCTACTTTTCTCCCTTCTTGGTCTATCCAATAGAGGTGGCGAAGATGGTTTTGATACATGATATTTTTGCCATTCTCCTCTTTTTTTAAAAGAAAAAGAGATAAAAAAAGAAAAAAACTTCAGTCTTTGACGTGTCGACCTATTCTTTGAGAAAATGTAGAAACACCCTGAGGAGTAGGGAAAAAAAGAAGAAGGAAGAAAAAAAATGAAAACTGTTATGCGAGAAAAGAAAGAAATTCCCTATCATAACAGGTCTCATTCTAAGAAAAGGTAGCCAACACCTTAGATGGGAAGCTAGCTGTGGAAAAGATGGCAACCCCCTGTAGTACAAATCAATTGATTCCTCAGTCGGCTTTCCAGGATACAGTTTCGAAGCCACCTCCCTTAGGGCACTGTCTCCTACAACTCCATCAATGCATCTCACTCCTCCAATAGCAGACGACATTTCTCACCTGAAATCAAAGTTCTAGAGCTATTCCTACCTCCTTGGATACACCTATTCATCAACCAATACAAGTTGACATCATCAACCAATACAAGTTGACATCATCAACCAGACGAAGCCCATCTTCATCGACAACCCCGCGAGTAACGTGAGCTTTCACCCCAATCGGATGGGGATGTGAGTATAGGCTGCCCTCTGTATTTATTAGACGAGTGTGAGACAGAGAGTGGGGTGAGTGACCAGTCCTTGTCCTTTCATTTTAAAGAGAGGCCTAGATATGTGAATAAAGTGTTGCATACACGGGTTGGGTCTCTCAATGTACAACGCACGATCTGTTCCTCTGCACGACACTATAAGGCTCCTTGGCCTTCCTTCTTGCACATATTCCCACATAGGGCAGGATACACTACTGCACCATCAATTGCACATAAGTGGCAATGAGAATTATATCAATGGGTGTGAGGAACTTGGTTGCCCTCCTGTATTTATCAATAGAGCATGAGATAGAGGGGGGTTAAGCGTGATTGATTTCCCTTTCATCAAACTGAGAGGTGAGGAGGATTGAGGGACATTATGACAATTGGCATTAGGAACTTTTTGTTTCCCTATGCACACATAGGATGCGGGCCTTCACCATCACTACACTCATATCACTCTATTCAACGCATAGCACTACAAGGCTCCCTGGCCTTCCTTCTTGTACCTATGCTAGATGGGTTGGGATGCACGATGCACCATCAACTATGCATGCTAGCATACTCCTTTTGAACCATCTCTCTTGTTGATTTCTAAATCGGGTGTGAGATACGAGTTTCAATCCTTCTTTGAGTGATGTGAGTTATGGGGCGAGCAACTGATCTATTATTCCAACATGAGCGATCGTTAAGATTAAGTGTTGTATTCTTTGCCATTGATGGCTTATCGGGCTCTCATCAACCTCGCTATTGTAATGTGTCCCCCTTACCACTTGTAGGACACGTCTTGACAGCCCATCGGGAAGAGAGTCCAGAAAGTGCCGCCTGGCACTCCCATGGAATGTCACGGGGTTTGCGATCTAGGTCTTCTTGAGTCTACCACGAAGCGGAAGCATTCCGGCCGTTCCCACTTAGGACCGACTTGAATCAGGGTTTTCCTAATGGTCAAGTTCCTAGAAGGTAACTAGCGTCGAGTCCCAGACAAACTACTTTACGCAGAAACATCAAGGTTAAAGCGGATTTATACTGCACTTGGTTCAAGGAGAATGGGAAACAAGAGGGATGTGAAGCTCGACCTCTCTGTCCATAAGGCGTATTCCCATTCCGTTCCCCTAAAACAGTATAAATTGGGACTCTAGCTTTCTAAATTCTAGGTCATCGTTACCTTGTTGTCAATTCCTTTGAGAAAAGTTCCTGCCCAACCGGGACCACCCTTCTATAGGATGGACCCAGAGTCATGTCCACCGCACTTTCCTCGGGTTGCTTTAGTTATCTAATTACCTACCACATTTAGTTTGACAAGCAAAAACAGCCTCCTTAATTAGCCAATTAATCACTGGTTCTTCATGTAACTTAGGCATTGATATAGAAAAACAATGTCAAGGAAGTTACTTTTCAACATTTGATCTTTATTTATCAGTCTTTGGAATACATCATATAATCCAGCTCGAAGGCTATTCCATAATCTGCCCGAAGGCAATTCCATAATCTGTCCGAAGGCTATTCCATAATCTGCCCGAAGGCAATTCCATAATCTGTTCGAAGGCTATTCCAGCAATCCTTAGGGATCGTTATTCCAAGTTTCCGCCCTTGACTAGTATGCGGGCCTTGAAATCCAATCTCAAGTCACGTCGATCTCTTGTGCGGGACCCAGAGGTAAGGGATTTACGACCAGAGCCCCATGGCACCCAAGCGTCCCCCTGCTCCAAGTAGCACCCATGGAGAGACCTCTCGCAACGGGTTCGGTCCACGTACCCGGCGCGGCTAACAATCCCCTTGGATAGGGTCGGGTAGACAGTCAGGGGTAACTGATGCTACCTCTGCTTACTAGGCAATTTATAATTTCCCTAACTTGGCAAATCAACCCCAAGGAAGGGTGATGTAGCAGGATGACTGTTCATCCTCTAGGAAAATTAGACTTGTACTTAGAACTTGCCAACCTTATTCTAAGGAGTGTCAATACTACTTTGTGATTTAGACGCAAATCATGCGACGTTGCAACTTGTTGCACAAGATAGGTGTCGCATCTAACTTGTGGGATTATTTCTCCCATCACACGGTATTCCTCGGCCAAGAATACCTTTGACCAAGATATAGGGTTTGTGAGTCCTATTGACCCAATCCAACCCTAACCCTACTAGGCCGATAACGCTTTGGCCCTAGAGTTCCTAATTTCCTTGCGAAAATCTAGCATTTGGTCATCCAATCATTAGGGTAAGAACCCTAGATCAATCTTGCATGAGCGTTTAGCTAACCCTAACATTCCGTGAATGTGGGTAGGATCTTTGGGATCGGTATATTAGGTCGGCAAACCAAGTGCGATACTAGGTAGAATTTTAGCGTAACTTAACCCTACCTAGCCCTTAGAGGTGATCGTCATACACTAACTAATCATACCTTTATGATTCTCATGTAAGCTATTCAACTATACGCGAATTACTTAGTAGATCCAACCAACCACGATTTAAGATGATTTTTACTTTTAAAGATGCAAATACTTCATTCCAAACTTGCAAGTACTTTCCTCTAAAAGATGTAGGTAATTAGGTGAGATGCATCATTCCATGCAAGTATGCAACTTCAACCCATAGACCTTCGGCTTTTATGCAACTTAGAGATCATTCTTTTCCTTGCCCTATACTACGGTGATGCAACGAAATCAAAGCTTTAATATTCTTCTTTTAGTACCTAAACCAACCCAAATTGATCTAACATCGCATGCAATTTGCAAGGTACATAAATCCTTTCCATGCATTGTAACTATTCGGACATCACTTAATGTCCGTCTAGGATTACCTTAATCGCGAGACACAACTAAGAATTTATTAACTAAATACGTTATGTGTTATATTCCCTATCCTTTGAGATGCCACAAGGACGCCTTCGCACAATTTCTTCTTATAACTTATGCATCATGCATTGAAATTTGCAGCTACTCTTGACCACGGTGGTGCAAGCAAAATAAAGTGCTCGACATGCCACTAAGCTTTATAAATCGAATGAGTAAATGCATTTAAATTTCCCTAAAAACCAACATGCTTAATGCATCCCTTCACGCGGAATTAATTTTTAAGAACCTGGGCATTAAGGATCGGAGCATTGTCCACATGTGTACTCAGGGTGGAAGCTCCCGCATGTGCACCTCGCGACTTTTGCTTAGGAGCCATTGACGAATTAAATCTCGGCTCAGTAACTCTCCCTTGGTCCCCCTTTCGATTTCTGAAATTGCTTTCCGTTCGTGTAAAACCATTCTTTTCATGATTTCCATGCTAGCGTTTATGTGCTGAAAAGAGAAAAGACACCGAGCCTTACGCTCATGCTGCCTTTCCCTTTATTTTAATGATACAACACATAAAACAGATTTTAGTTTATATTTTGATGCTCAACCTCCCCTCTCACCCTGCCGTTTAATGTTTTGCATTCGTTGATAGGTGAAAGGGTTATTTTATGTGTATTTCCTTGCAAAGAAAGCGATAAACATAAACAGAAACATAGAAACGAGGGTAAACCGAGGCCAACCTCATGCTTTACCTTCATTATACGCTACACAAATACACATGTAATTTTTTGGAATCAGCGTGATTCCCTCTCCTCCCTCCTCTCAAAGATTGAGAGGAGTTCTTATAGGCTTGAAGGGGGGTGGGGGGTAGCCACACACGTGGGTGGTGGCATGTTCCCCTCCCCATGCTCCTCTCTACTCCACTTAGCTCATGCTCCTCTCACATTCCCTCTCCCCTGCCATGCAACGGTTGAAGGGGAGGGGATTATTTAAAAAAATTGCCAAAAATTTATCCATTTGCTTTTCCTGTGAAGGGTGTTCCCGCGTGGAACTACGGTGGCTCGCGGTTTTCAAGCCACGGCCTCGTATGCTCAACGCGGTTGGAGTTTGCTAGTGCATGTGGAGGGTGCAGCACTTAGCCCAATGTATGTTTATTGCGGGAGATTACTTTAAGTTGCTTTCATGCGGGATGTGCGGGGTCCAAGATCACTAATATTTCGTGCGGAAATATTATAGCTATCTCCCTAGGTATTGATGCATGATCTTTGCCATGATACAAGCATGTTGTGGTAAGTCTTGGTACCTCCTTTGGATGATTTCGACTGATGCGTGTTGATGTGGCGATCTATATCAACCAACTAAATGGACCAAGTGTTTCTAACCCTACCTCTTGGGTTTATTTATGTGTATGTCATGTTTTAAGTGCGGGGACATATGGATATGGGTCATGGTCAAGTGTTAGGCCCCTATTGATTAGTCAAATTGATCTATTCACGTTTTAAGTGTGGGGACACATCCTTGCTCATCTCGGTTGCATATATTCATGAATACCTTGTTAATTGATCCTTACACTGTATCATGTTTTCTTTATGCCCTATTGGGGTTCCTTCCTTCCCCACACAACTTATTTTACCCTATTTTCTCAATTTTCTCTTGCCCTTTCGGTTGTTTTATCATTTGGCTTATCCTCCATGTGAATGCACTCTATGTTCATCAAAATTGCAATTTGAATTGATAACGTTTTCTTTTTTTATGACCCTTGGTTTCGAGCAACAGTTCATCAACTATTAATTTTGAAGTTTTTTTTTCATGAATCGGGCGTGTTTCCATGTATGCGAATGTACCTTTTTCATGCAAGAACTACAGTTTGATGTGCTAGCCCAAATATTCCCCCTTTCTTAGACACTTTTCCTTTTTACAACCCATCTTTTCGATGCACGGTTTGGTCATTATTTATTTTTGCGTGTTTGATGGTTTATTTTTATGCCATTTTTTCATTTTTTCATGTGTGCGTGCTCTTTTCTCATTGGGATGTTTGTTTGGATAGTCTCGACCTGCTAGTCCTCTCGGACATTTTTCCCTTTTCTTGCCCCTCCTTTTGACCACACAATTTTTTGTTATTAATTTTTAATTGTTTTTTTCTTATGCTTTTTTTTCCCTTTTTCCATGTGAACATGCCTTTCTTCCGCATGAATCACATTTTGACTAGACACCCCTATCAATCACCCTTCCCCTCATACATTTTTCCTTTTTATTGCCCCTTGTTCCCACTTATAGATTGTCTGAAATTAATTTTTATTCAAAATTTCTAGTGTGTTTTTATAATTTCTTCCATGCAAACCACTCCCTTTGCCATTGGAACCATGTTTTGACTAGATAGCCCTATCCAACTCATCCACCTAAATATTTTTCCTTCTTATTATAGACCATTCTAACTTCTCTATTTTTTGTTTTTAAAATTTTATTACATTTTTTAGTTTTTTCCATATGAACGAGTTTTATTCTTATTAGAACTATGTTTTGATATGACAAACCTATGCGACACCTCATTACATACATTTTTCCTTGTGTATGGGAATGGCCAAAACTTCCATTGTGGGGTAGACTCAAGCAAGCCTAGTTAGCAAACTCTGAGGGTTTTCATCAAAATTCTAGACTGCACTTTTTAGGACATCTCTTGATGGGCTACTAAAAACGTACTGCCAAGGAAAGCTCGGGCGGGTACATTATAGACCATGATAGTGGTACATTGAGAGAAGATATTGGAGTGGATTTGGTGACTTTTCATGTTAAATATAGCCTTTGGAGGGTGGATCCACAACCAAAAGAGGACTTTGGATCATTGTTCTATTTTATCATTATAAGAGAGCATGTGTTAGAGTGACACTAATAATTGCATATTTGACAAATGCATATGACTTGATACAAGGTGAATGGACTAAATGATAAAGTTGTACTAATATAGAGATAGAATGAAAGTCATATTGATATTGTAGAAAAACAATTACACTTAACTCCTACTCTCAAGCTCTTGGCATTTCTAGATATTGCAAAGTTGTAAAGTTATCAATAGTGCTTCTTATATAGGTAGATGCAATTTGGGTTACAAGTGGGTTAATGATATCATGGATAATAGCATTCAAGCATTACATAAGTAATGATGTCATATTTAAAAAGATGCACAAAGAGAGAGAGAGAGAGAGAGAGAGAGAGAGAGAGAGAGAGAGAGAGAGAGAGAGAGAGAGAGAGAGAGAGAGAGAGAGAGAGAGAGAGAGAGACCTTGAGCTCTTGCAAGACACAAAGCACACAGAGAGAATGCACACATGATAGGAAGCTAAAACCCTAGGCTTCCTCCTTCTTCTTCACTATATGAGTCTACCAAGAATAAGAGAAAGTACAACATACATAATATACAAGCAATCCATAGTATGAACATGCTAAGTAGAAAGGTGACTAGATGGATATCCTCTAACTTGGGTAAGTGGACTAATTGATGTCTAGCTATAGAGTATCACTAGAATAATATGCTCATGCAGGTACCAACCAAATCAATAATATGAATGCAAAAATGATCATCCAAGTGCATGAGTATGAGGTCATGGTGAGCTTGACATCTCAACACTTCCCCTCAAGCTTAGTTCCATGGCTTGTACTCCAAGTAAGCTTCAACAACACCAAAGTGTATCTACTCCTAGGGCCTTGGTGAAAATATCTCCAATTTGCTCCTTTGTGCTCACATACATGAGATCAAGGTTATTTTCCAAGACTCACTCTCTAATGAAATGGTAATGAATCTCAATGTGTTTTGTTACATGCATGAAACACTTGGTCTTAGACAACTATATATTGCTCATATTGTCACAATAAATGATAAATTTCCTATCCATCTATATCTTGAAATCATCAAGTAGCTTTCACATCTAAGCTACCTCACATGCTGCCATAGTAGCACTCCTATACTCTACTTTTCTACTCAATAATGCAACATTGGGTTATTTCTTACTGCTCTAAGTCAGAGCCCACTCCCAAAGAAAAATATATAGCCACTAATGGACTTCCTATCAGATTGATTGACTTCTCAATTCACATAACCAAATGTCTGCACCACCAAGTCAGCCTCATACAAGTTAACCATATTCTAATGTGGCCTTAAGGTATTGCAAGGTACATCTTACACTATACAAATGAGGCTTATGAGACACCTATATAAATTGACTCTCTAAGCCAACTATGTAGTTACAATCTAATTGGTAATAGTAGTAAGGTCAAACCTCCCCCCATCTTCTTGTACATTGTGGGATCCTCCAATATCTCACCCACATCAACACTTGATTTCACATTCTATTCCAATGGCACTAAGGTTGGCTTACAATCAGCCATACCATACTTTGTCAACATATCCAAGATGTACTACCTTTATGAGAGCCATATCCCCTTAGATGTTTGTATCACCTCAATGCCAAGAAAGTACTCCCAAATCTTTCATGTTAAATTTTTTCTTGAGAAGACTCTTCACATGCTCCACTTGTTACACATTATCACCTCCAATAATCAAACTATCCACATGCAAGTAATCAAAACAATGTCCCTATCATAGCACTTTGATAGCATAAAGTGAGTGATATGCATTTCCAACATGGAAACAAATAGAGACAAAATACTATGCTATCTTTTCATGCCATGATCTGTCTTGATGCATGTTTTAGCCTATATAAGGCATTGTGTAGCCTACACACATAATCAAGGTGAACCATGCTCTTATAACCCTGTGATTGTTCCATATACACTTCTTCTTGTAACTCACCATGCAAGAACACATTCTTTACATCCATTTGATGCTAAACCCAACCTTTTGCTATAGCCATTGCAATGACAGCTCTTACAATTGCCATCTTTGCAACCGGAGCAAATGTCTCCTCGTAATCAATCCCATAATTATGTACATAATCTTTGGTCTTACCTTATATTTTTTCACACTACCATCTACATTATGTTTCACTTTGTAAATCCACTTGCAATCTATAGCTTTCTTCCCCTCAAGTGTAGTGGCATAAAATTTCAAGTCTATTTACATCCAATGTAGCCATTTCTTCATCTATGGCTTTCTCCCAATGCACACAACCAATAGATTCCTCAAAATAAGAGGGATCTATTGATTCTATAATATTCATTATATATGCATAATGGTGAGCAACATAACCATCATATGGAAACTTGTCTATGGGATAACTTACTCTCATTGACCTTCCCACGTGTGGAGTACTTTGTGATTCTTTTATATCAACCTTGGTTTTCCTTACACTAGTGTACAAATAACTGCAATACCAAACTCCTCATTCATACTCTCATCTGAGCCATCAAACTCACCATGTACATGTGAATAGCCTTAAGAAAAATCTAGCACACCAAGTGAGTCAACCACCTTTTCATTTCCCTTGTGTGATACATTTTTTGCACTTGTAGGAATGTTATATGCACCACAACTTGCAACTCCATGGTCTCTCAATAGACTAATAGAAAAGGACTTGATTGACTTACTCAATGTTTGTGACTATGGACCCACATTTTCTATCATCACCTTCTCTTTTGAATAATCTACAACAATAAGTTTTTTAACAATATACCAATTGCTCATCTCATCAAACGCAACATATTTGCTCACCTGTAACTTGCATGTAATAGGATTATAATACTTGTAATACTTTTGCTCAAGGAAATAGCCCACAAATACATACTTTTTAGCTTTTGGATCCAACTTCTTTCTTAGCTCATTAGGAATATGTACATATGTAATATATCCTAATATCTTAACATGTGACAAGTCTAGTTTATTTTCAATAAACTTCTCCTCCGGAATCACACCATGCACTGTAGCACTAGGAGTTTTGTGCATGTTCTTCCTTTTAGCAACACCATTCTATAACAAAGTGTACCTACATGTTACTACCTCTTAATTCCATGTTGTTTTAGAAAATTACTGAACTCATTGGAGAGGTACTCTCCCCTCCATCTGACCTCGGGCACTTAATCTACATAACTATTTGTTTCTCAACCAAATTTTTAAAATCTTAAAGTGAGAGAATACCTCACTTTTCTCCTTCATGAAGTACACCCATGCCTTGTATGATCATCAACAAAGATTACATAATACTTACATCTAGCCATTGATGCAATATTTGTAGAACCCCATATATCTGGATCTATAGCATCAACTATATACCTACTTGCATGTTTATCATGGGGAAACTCTCTCTCTCTCTCTCTCTCTCTCTCTCTCTCTCTCTCTCTCTCTCTCTCTCTCTCTCTCTCTCTCTCTCTCTCTCTCTCTCTCTCTCTCTCTCTCTCTCTCTCTCTCTCTCTCTCTCTCTCTCTCTCTCTCTCTCTCTCTCTCTCTCTCTCTCTTTTTTTTTTTTTTTTTTTTTTTTTTTTTTTTTTTTTTTTTTTTTTTTTTTTTTTTTTCTCTCTCTCTCTCTCTCTCTCTCTCTCTCTCTCTCTCTCTCTCTCTCTCTCTCTCTCTCTCTCTCTCTCTCTCATAATCATTACACTCTCTCTATCTCTCGTTATGTTTGATGCTTCTTATGATTACACACATAGTTGGATCTATGGTGGGAAATTTGTCTAAACTATAGTGGACTCCTAAAACACATGATGTTGGGCTTCGTAAACATGTGTGAGCTAGATGGCATGGTTGTGGGCAATGTAATCAGCATGGCAATGGCGTTAGGTGTTGGATGATGACGGTAGAACACCAACAGGTAAGTCTTTTTTTAGATTTAAAATAATCAAATTTTTATCATTATTTAATTGTCCCCTCAAGCCCCCATTCATGTGGAGTCAGGGGGAGGCTATTACATCCTCTTCCCCTATATCCATGTTTTTTAGAAGGTGCCGACATGTCCTTCAGAAATCGAGGGTTAGATGTTGCTTGGTTTATTAGAGTAGCTAAGTATGAGACTTAGCCTGCGTTGGATGATGGCAGTAGCACCTCGACTCGTAATTCTTTGGCTTTTATTTAGAAAAATTCAAGTTTTTAATTCTTAATTTGATTCCCCCTTCAAGTCCCTATTTCATGTGGGGTGAGAAGGAGACTATTACATCTATATTATGAACAGAAATCCCTAGTTGCAATTAATGATATCATCCCTAAAGAATGTTTTATAGGCCAAAATCTTGATGTATCACACTTAAAAGTATTCGATTATAGTACACGCATTCATGTGCCTAATGAGTTGAGGAAGAAATTGAACCCAAAGGTTGAAAAATGTATCTTCATTGGATACTCTATCAAGCAAAAACAATATCACTATTATAACTACTATAACCCTATCATTGATAATTTTAGAGTGAGTATCTAATCAAGATACTTTTTGTGAGATGAGTAGTTGATATTCATCTAATTGAGATGCTTTAGATGTTGCAGGTGGCACCTATGCAAAGGGATGAGCACCTTAAACGGTTCTCCTTTGTGTGTACGTTGGCGGGATGAGCGCCTTAAACGGTTCTCCATCAATGCGGGGCGTGTTCGTAAGAATTGTCTTAGGCGGAAGATCGATGGGGATGCCTATCCTTTTCGGGCATCAATGCAAGTGTGAACGTGGGTGGTACCATATTATCCACACGAGTATTAATGTCTTCCTTAATTAATTATTGTATGGAATTCCAAATTAATTGATTTATGTGGCTAGCTGCAATTATTCAGTTGGTTATTATTCTAACACGATTTTTTGAATTTCTGGCAGCGATGTGTAGAGCAAGGAGAATTGGAAAGGCGTGCCACACACAAGCATTCTAAAGATTATTTTCTTAAGAATTTATTTGGCAATTATTGGATTATTGTATTAGATGCATCACTATTTCTTATAAAGCGTGCACATAGCCTCTATATAAAGCAAAATAGATTTTTAGAAGATATGCCCAATAAAATATTAATGGTTCTAGAGAGTTGTGGGATGCACAACTGCTAGCATCCATTAATTCAGATTACTCTATCTCTTTTCCAGTTCACTCAAACTCTTTATGCAAAGAGTGATTGTAAAGGGCCTAAATTTTGGGCAAAGAAGATCTCATAATATTATTATAAATACGGCATGAAGGGAGCTTCCCACTTCATGTTGGGGGGAGATTGAACCCAATCTTGAGTCATTCATATTACTTTACCTTCTCTTTTAGTCTATTTTTAATTTCTCGTGAGTCGTATGTAATTTTATGAGTAAAAGAGAGAAAGAGGGAGCTTCTTTTATTCGCTACGCACAAACCACGCATTCGTTGCTCGTAATAGTGGTATCAGAGCCCAGCCTACCTCTTGGGCTTCCAATCGCCTACCCTTTGGCATGAAGGCGAGCCCTTTCCTGCAAACAGGCTTTATGGTCCATCTCATCGCGAACAAACTACACGGTTGGATTCCCAGGTCTTTAAAACCCCAAACCCCTCTATCACAGTCAAGAAATTCTGTTATTTTCCCAGACATTGAAGAAGACCCACTCCTCATCATGGCGCCATATTTCGTGAGGAATTGGAGCTTTCAGGTGATGAGTAAGCTTAATTAAAAGCCTAGGTTAAGCTTAAGCAAGAGCTTAAGCTCTATTTTGATTTCGTGGGGGGGGGGGGGGCGTTTTTTTAATGCCACAGCAGCATCCATGACATCTTCTTGTCCAAAAACGTCAAGTTTTTTAGGCTTAAAGCATTATCAAGCAAGTTACATTACTAACTTACATAATCAACTTGAACCTCTCTTACTCCGTGTCATACGTAGACTCTGCAAATCTTCACAAGTCACAACTAACTATCTCTCCCATAGAGGTAGTTCTCGCGCAGTTCTTTCCAGCTTCATAAATTTCACAAAATTTCCATAAAAAAATCTTGCCTTTCTCGCCTACTTCCATCCATAATTTCTTGTCCAAAGACCATTTAAAATTTTGATCTTACACTCCAAAATTCTTCAACGACAAGCAAGGTGTCTTTTCATTTGCAAGGCGTCCTAAATCTCTGGATTTCTCCATCAAGCAATCATGACCAATTTCGACTTTGCATCACCGCTTCTTGAGCCAACCTTGGAGAAGCGTATGGATTTAATATCCATGCAACTTGAATAAGAGCATCAACACCGCGTAGAACTGGAGCAAGAACTGAAGTCCCTCTAGCGTTCTGCCACCACTGACATTTCTACCAACGACGACAACCTAGTCTGTGTCATCACCGCTACTTTGGATGTCCACGCTAGTCGAAAGGAGTCCAAGATAAGCAAGCGTACATTCAAATGTAATTCTTTTGATGGTCTTAAAGATGGTCGCAAAATTATGTCATGGTTAAGTCAGTTCAAAGCTTATTTTGACAATGAGAAATACTCAGAAAGTGATAAAATTAAATGTGCATCTCATTATTTTATTGAGAAAGCTACATTATGGTGGGATGTCACGTGTAAAAGCATTGATCGTCCTCTCACATGGAATGACTTTTGCAAGAAATTCTTGCAAATTTTCTCCCTGCACAATTTGAGCTCCGCATGCAACAACAATGCGACCTATTCATGCAACGGGAACGTGAATCTATCTCTCAGTACACAGAAAGATTTTGGAACACTCTCTTGTAGCTCCAAATGGTGGAGCCAGTGGTGGCCGAATCTACCTTCAAGAGAAAGTATATGTCTAGCTTAATTCCATCCATCCAAGCTGAAGTCAACATGTTCAAGACCAATAACCTGGACGAAGCCATATCCCTAGCTCACGACACTGAAAAGAAGCAGTCTAAAGACCGAAGGCAATTTCCGGGATCCAACGGTAACAACATGGGTAACAACTTTCCTTTTAATTATTTCCATAACTTCAATTCTCAATATGGAAAGAATCATTTTACCCGATGGCCATGGATGCGAAATGTTCTTAATAATCATGGTCAATCAGTTTCCAGTTCTAAACCTCCTAATCTACCTAAATCTGGTGAACCTAAAAATGTTAACCCAAGTGTCTCCAATGCCATTTTGAAAAAGGTAATTTGTTATAATTGTAAGCGTCTTGGTCATATTGTGAGTTGTTGTCCCATGGGCAACACTCGTGATTGGAAGAAACCCACGATGCATCTAAATTTTGTTGCAGTTGAAGAATCCAACAAAGACCTTGAAACAATGCCCAACTTCAATGAGGCTACACTTATTAGCGAAAATTCTAACGAACCAGAAGACCTTGCTGGTAAAATTTCTATGCATGCCTTATTAAAGATGCGATGCAAAATCAATAATAACGATATGACTGTTTTGCATGACGATGGCAGTACTCATGATTTTGTTTCAGAAAAAGTAGTTAGAAACTTACAACTTAAAACTCTTACATCTGCCTATAAAATTAAGGGTGCATTTCTAGGACAACGATATAATGGTACTAAAGAAGTTCATAATTTAGAAATTTGTATTGGATCTTATAACGAAAAGCGAAAATTTTTAGTAGCACATTTGAAATATTCTGACATAATTCTAGGAATGCCATGGCGTCACCAATTCAACCCCAATATAGATTACAACACACACTCAGTGCACATTGAGCATAAAGGTAAACAAATTTTACTCAAAGGGTTAACAAAAACTGAATTATTTCCAATAATTAGTCATACATAGGTGAAGCGAGCTTTGCGTAAATAATCGAAAGCTTTCTTAGTATGGATTAATGAAGTTGACGTTACAAAAACTGAACTAACTCCAAAGCAACAACATTTTATTGCTAATTTTTTTTATTGCTTTTCTAATGATTTACATTTACAACTTCCTCCATCACGACCCAAAGACCACCAAATTGATTTACTTCTTGCTAGTCAACCACCTTGCAAAGCTCCCTATCACCATAACCAATTAGAATAGAAAGAGATTCAGAAGCAAATTGAAGAACTTCTAAGTAGAAAATTAATTCGTCCAAGTAGTTCACCTTTTGGAGCTCCTATATTATTAGTTAAAAAGAAAAATCAAACTTACCACATGTGTATAGATTATAGAGCATTTAATAAAATAACGGTTAAAAATAGATATCCAATACCTAGAATAGATGACCTTCTAGATAAATCACAAGGAGCAACAATGTTTAGTAAAATTGATTTAAAATCAGGATATCACCAAGTTTGTATATCTACTTCTGACATTTTTTAGACAGCGTTTCGTACACAATTTGGACATTATGAATTCTTGGTAATGCCCTTTGGACTTAGCAATGCACCAGCTACATTTAGTAGAATGATGAATATAATATTTTTACATTTTCAGCATTGTGTAATAGTATTTTTTGACAACATTCTTGTTTTCAGCAAAATTGAAAAAGAACACGAAGAACATTTATCTTTAGTGTTTAGTTTATTAAAACAAAACCATCTATATGCTAACCCTGATAAAAGTTCTTTCTTTTAATTTGAAATAAAATATTTAGGTCATATCGTGTCTACCAAAGGCATACACGTAGATCCACGTAAATTTGAAGCAATTAAGTCTTGGCCAACACCTAAAAATGTACATGAAGTTTGTTCATTTCTAGGACTAGCTAGCTTTTATCGAAAATTTGTTAGAAACTTTTCATTGCTTACTTTATTGTTAACTCTGTTGTTAAAGAAAGGTCTTGTTTATCATTGGGGCGACAGCCAACAACGATCGTTTGAAATACTTAAGCATACACTCACACACGCACCATTTTTGCAGTTACCTGATTTCAATAGACCATTCTTTCTTGTGGTTTTTACTGATGTAAGTGGTTTTGGATCGATGCAGTATTGATGCAAGACAATCATCTTATAGCATACTCCAGTTGTAAACTGAAACCGTCTGAAGTTAAATATAGTACATATGACAAAGAATTATTAGTCGTAGTTCATGCCTTGCGCATATGGAAGCATTATTTAATGGGTTTGAAGTTTATGATTAAAATCGATCAGCAAAGTATTAAACATTTATTGTCACAACCACAGATATGTGATAGACACATACAGTGGGCATCATTTATTCAATCTTTTCATCCACTCATTCAATATCAACCAGGTAAGGAAAATGTAGTAGCCGATGCACTTAGCGGTAGCCCATCATTAAACAATGTTTCTGTCATTTCTACTTCTTCGTTAGACATAATGAAAAATACTCATATTCAAGATCCCGATTTTCATGATGTTTGGGTAAATTTATCTAACAATCAATGGATCCCTACTAATAACTTTTATGTTTCCAATGGTTTTCTATTTTATGAAAAACGGTTATGTATTACTAAACCTTTTCGTCATTTCATTATGGAAGAAAAACATGAGCCTCCATATATGGGACATCGTGGTATTATCTCCACACTTAGAAATTTACATGAAGATTTTTTCTGGCCAAATATGCAACGTGATGTCTCTAATTTTGTTTCTGATTGCATTGTATGTCAACGCATAAAGAGACATCATGTAAGTCATATGGTCTATTACTTCCATTATCTATCCCTAATTCACCTTGGGAGTAGATTTCCTTGGACTTCTTTACAGGTTTACCACAAACTTCTTCATAGAATGATATGATATGAACCATAGTTGATAGATTTAGTAAACAAGCTTACTTCATTGCTTGTAAAATGACCTTAAGTGATGCACAAGCCACTAACTTATTTCCCAAGCATATTTTTGTGCACCATGGATTGCCGAAAGTTATTGTGTCCGACCGAGATCCTCAATTCTGTAATAATTTTTGGATTACATTGTTTACTAACTTAGGAACTAAGATTGATTTTAGCTCTACATTTCATCCAGAGACTAATGGTGAAATAGAGGCCACAAATAGCTCAATTTTGGATTTAATATGTGCTTACACAATTTCTTCTCCAGCCACATGGGATAATCATTTACACCTTCTACAGTTTGCTTACAATAATGCAACTCACACTACTACACAAAAGGCACCTTTTGAAAATTTTTATGGTCACAAATTGCCAACTCCCACATTTTGTGTAACTGAGAAAATACCTTCTGTTGACAATTGGATTCAAAATCATTCAAGTATTTATGAGCAAGTTAAGTAAATACTAGCAAAGGCCCAACAATCATATGTGAAACAAGCAAATAAAAAAAGGCAAGCTATGATTTATAAAGAAGGAGATTATGTTTGGTTATGTGTTGAAAAACGTAGACTCCTAGTGTAGAAAAGAACTCGAATGTAAAATTAGCTCCTCGTTTCTATGGACCTTTTCAAATTCTCCATTGTATTCCTAATGCTTACAAATTAGAGTTACCCCATCATTGGAAAATCCACAACACTTTTCACATTAGTCTTTTACGTCCCTTCAAAGGTTCTCTTCCTGTTCACCATGTTTATGAATCACCACCCTTGATGTTGCAGATGACCATGAAATCCTAATCCCTGAAACAATTATTGATGTTGACTATATGACCACTAGAAGTGGAAATACTTATCCTTGTTATCTTGTCAAATCCTAATCTCTGAAACAATTATTGATGTTGACTATATGACCACTAGAACTGGAAATACTTATCCTCGTTATCTTGTCAAATTCCACAATCATCCTGTTGAGGAAGCTCAATGGATGCATGCTCGTGATTTGCAACTTTTTTCCAATTTATTGTCTCCACATCCAGCCAATAGCAATTGAGAACAATTGCTATCCCATCTCGAGGGTATGTTTCCAGGTGGCACCTATGCAAAGGGATGAGCGCCTTAAATGGTTCTCCGTCAATGCGGGGCACGTTCCTAAGATTTGTCTTAGGCGAAAGGTCGATGGGGATGCCTATTCTTTCTGGGCGTCAATGCAAGTGTGAAGGTGGATGGTACCATTTTATTCACACGAGTATTAATGTCTTTCTTAATTAATTATTATATGGAATTCCAAATTAACTGATTTATGTGGCTAGCTGCAATTATTCAGTTGGTTATTATTCTAACATGATTTTTTGAATTTTTGGCAACTGATGTAGAGCAAGGAGAATTTGAAAGGCGCACCACACGTAAGCATTCTAAAGATTATTTCCTCAAGAATTTATTTGGCAATTATTGGATTATTGTATTATACGCATCGCTATTTCTTATAAAGTGTGCACATAGACTCTATGTAAAGCAAAATAGAGTTTTAGAAGATATGTCCAATAAAATATTAATGGTTCTAGAGAGTTGTGGGATGCACAACTGCTAGCATCCATTAGTTCAGATTACTCTATCTCTTTTCCAGTTCACTCAAACTCTTTATGCAAAGAGTGATTGTAAAGGGCCTAAATTTTGGGCAAAGAAGATTTCATAATATTATTATAAATACGGCATGAAGGGAGCTGCCCACTTCATGTCGGGGGGAGATTGAGCCCAATCTTGAGTCATTTCATCTTACTTTACCTTCTCTTTTAGTCTATTTTTAATTTCTCATGAGTCGTATGCAATTTTATGAGTAAAAGAGAGAAAGAGGAAGCTTCTTCTATTCGCTACGTGCAAACCACGCATCCGTTGCTCGCAACAGTGGTATCAGAGCCCAGCCTACCTCTTGGGCTTCCAATCGCGTGCCCTCTGGCGTGAAGGCAAGCCCTCTGCTGCAAACGGGCTCTACGGTCCATCTCATCGCGAACTGAATACATGGCTGGATTCCTAGGCCTTCAAAACCTCAAACACCTCTATTACAGTCAAGAAATTTTGTTATTTTCCCAGACATTGAGAAGAAGAGCCACTTCTATATCATGGCGCCATATTTCGTGAGGAATTGGAGCTTTGAGGTGATGAGTAAGCTTAATTAAAGCTGAATTAAAAGCCTAGCTTAAGCTCTATTTTGATTCGGGGGGGGGGGGGGGGGAGCGGGGAGGGGGGAGGGGGTGTTTTTTTGACGCCACGGCAACATCCACGACATCTTCTTGTCCAAAAACGTCAAGTTTTTTAGGCTTAAAGCCTTATCAAGAAATTTACATTACTAACTTATATAATCAATTTCAACCTCTCTTACTCCATGTCATACATAGACTCTACAAATCTTCACAAGTCACAGCTGACTATCTCTCCCATAGAGGCATTTCTCGCGCAGTTCTTTCCAGCTTCATAAATTTCACAAAATTTTCATAAAAATTTCCTGCCTTTCTTGCCTACTTGCATCTATAATTTCTTGTCCAAAGACCATTTAAAAAGTTGATCTTACACGCCAAAATTCTTCAACGACAAGCAAGGCGTCTTTTCATTTGCAAGGCGTTCTAAATCTCCGGATTTCTCCATCAAGCAATCATGGCCAATTTCGACTCTACATCACCGCTTCCTGAGCCAACCTTGGAGCAGCGTATGGATTCAATATCCATGCAACTTGAAGAAGAGCGTCAACACTGCGTACAACTGGAGCAAGAATTGAAGTCCCTCAAGCGTCCTGCCACTGACATTTCTACCAACAACGACAACCTAGTCCACGCCATCAACGATACTTTGGATGTCCATGCTAGTTGAAAGGAGTCCAAGATAAGCAAGTGTACATTCAAATGTAATTCTTTTGATGGTCTTAAAGATGGTCGCAAAATTTTGTCATGGTTAAGTCAATTCGAAGCTTATTTTGACAATGAGAAATACTCAGAAAGTGATAAAATTAAATGTGCATCGCATTATTTTATTGAGAAAGCTGCATTATGGTGGGATGTCACTCGTAAAAGCATTGATTGTCCTCTCACACAAAATGACTTTCGCAAGAAGGTTCTTGCAAATTTTCTCCCTGCACAATTTGAGCTCCGCATGCAACAACAATGCGACCTATTCATGCAACGGGAACGTGAGTCTATCCCTCAATACGCAGAAAGATTTTGGAGCACTCTCTTGCAACTCCAAATGGTGGAGCCAGTGGCCGAATCTACCTTCAAGAGAAAGTATATGTCTGGCTTAATTCAATCCATCTAGGCCGAAGTCAACATGTTCAAGCCCAATAACCTGGACGAAGCCATATCCCTAGCTCATGACACTGAAAAGAAGTAGTTTAAAGACCAAAGGCAATTTCCGGCATCCAACGTTAACAACATGGGTAACAACTTTTGTTTTAATTATTTCCAAAACTTTAATTCTCAATATGGAAAGAATCGTTTTACCTGACGGCCATGGATGCGAAATGTTCTTAATAATCATGGTCAATCAGTTTCCAATTCTAAACCTCCTAATCTACCTAAATCAGGTGAACCTAAAAATGTTAACCCAAGTGTCTCCAATGCCATTTCCAAAAATATAATTTGTTATAATTGTAAGCGTCCTGGTCATATTGCGAGCTGTTGTCCCATGGGCAACACTCGTGATTGGAAGAAACCCATGGCGTATCTAAATTTTCTTGGAGCTGAAGAATCCAATGAAGACCTTGAACTAATGCCCGACTTCGATGAGGCTACACTTATCAGTGAAAATTCAAACGAACCTGAAGACCTTGCTGGTAAAATTTCTATGCATGCCTTATTAAAGATGCGATGCAAAATCAATAATAATGATATGACTGTTTTGCATGACGATGGCAGTACTCATGATTTTGTTTCAGAAAAAGTAGTTAGAAACTTACAACTTAAAACTATTCCATCTGCCTATAAAATTAAGGGTGCATTTCTAGGACAACGATATAATGGTACTAAAGAAGTTCATAATTTAGAAATTTGTATTGGATCTTATAAGGAAAAGCGAAAATTTTTAGTAGCACATTTGCAATCTACTGACGTAATTCTAGGAATGCCATGGCGTCACCAATTCAACCCCAATATAGATTACAACACACACTCAATGCAGATTGAGCACAAAGGTAAACAAATTTTACTTGAAGGGTTAACAAAAACTGAATTATTTCCAATAATTAGTCATACACAGGTGAAGCGAGCTTTGCGTAAATAATCAAAAGCTTTCTTAGTATGCATTAATGAAGTTGACGTTACAAAAATTGAACTAACTCCAAAGCAACAACATTTTATTGCTAAATTTTTTGATTGCTTTTCTAATGATTTACCTTTACAACTTCCTCCATCACGACCCAAAGACCACCAAATTGATTTACTTCTTGGTAGTCAACCACCTTGCAAAGCTCCCTATCGCCATAACCAATTAGAATAGAAAGAGATTCAGAAGCAAATTGAAGAACTTCTAAGTAGAAAAATAATTCGTCTAAGTAGTTCACCTTTTGGAGCTCCTGTATTATTAGTTAAAAAGAAAATCAAACTTACCGCATGTGTATAGATTATAGAGCATTTAATAAAATAACGGTTAAAAATAGATATTCAATACCTAGAATAGATGACCTTCTAGATAAATTACAAGGAGCAAGAGTGTTTAGTAAAATTGATTTAAAATCAGGATATCACCAAGTTCGTATGTCTACTTCTGACATTTTTAACACAACTTTTCATACACAATTTGGACATTATGAATTCTTGGTAATGCCCTTTGGACTTACCAACGCACCAGCTACATTTAGTAGAATGATGAATAGAATATTTTTACATTTTCAGCATTGTGTAATAGTCTTTTTCGATGACATTCTTGTTTTTAGCAAAATTGAAAAAGAACACAAAGAACATTTATCTTTAGTGTTTAGTTTATTAAAACAAAACCATCTATATGCTAACCCTGACATAAGTTATTTCTTTCAATCTGAAATAGAATATTTAGGTCATATCGTGTCTGCCAAAGGCATACACGTAGATCCACGTAAAATTGAAGCAATTAAGTCTTGGCCAACACCTAAAAATGTACATGAAGTTCGTTCATTTCTAGGACTAGCTAGCTTTTATCAAAAATTTGTTAGAAACTTTTCATTGCTTCGTTTAACGTTAACTCTTTTGTTAAAGAAATGTCTTGTTTATCTTTGGGGCGACAGCCAACAACGATCGTTTGAAATACTTAAGCATGCACTCACACACGCACCAGTTTTGCAGTTACCTGATTTCAATAGACCATTCTTTCTTATGGTTATACTGATGCAAGTGGTTCTGGAATCGGTGCAGTATTGATGTAAGACAATCACCCTATAGCATACTCCAGTTGTAAACTGAAACCGTCTGAAGTTAAATATAGTACATATGACAAAGAATTATTAGCCGTAGTTCATGCCTTGCGCATATGGAAGCATTATTTAATGGGTTTGAAGTTTATGATTAAAATCGATCAGCAAAGTATTAAACATTTATTGTCACAACCACAGATATGTGATAGACACATACAGTGGGCATCATTTATTCAATCTTTTCATCCACTCATTCAATATCAACCAGGTAAGGAAAATGTAGTAGCCGATGCACTTAGCGGTAGCCCATCATTAAACAATGTTTCTGTCATTTCTACTTCTTCGTTAGACATAATGAAAAATACTCATATTCAAGATCCCGATTTTCATGATGTTTGGGTAAATTTATCTAACAATCAATGGATCCCTACTAATAACTTTTATGTTTCCGATGGTTTTCTGTTTTATGAAAAACGGTTATGTATTACTAAACCTTTTCGTCATTTCATTATGGAAGAAAAACATGAGCCTCCATATATGGGACATCGTGGTATTATCTCCACACTTAGAAATTTACATGAAGATTTTTTCTGGCCAAATATGCAGCGTGATGTCTCTAATTTTGTTTCTGAATGCATTGTATGTCAACGCATAAAAAGACATCATGTAAGTCATATGGTCTATTACTTCCATTACCTATCCCTAATTCACCTTGGGAGCAGATTTCCTTGGACTTCTTTACAGGTTTACCACAAACTTCTTCATAGAATGATATGATATGGACCATAGATGATAGATTTAGTAAACAAGCTTACTTCATTGCTTGTAAAATGACCTTAAGTGATGCACAAGCCACTAACTTATTTCTCAAGCATATTTTTGTGCACCATGGATTGCCGAAAGTTATTGTGTCTGACCGAGATCCTTCATTCTGTAATAATTTTTTGATTACATTGTTTACTAACTTAGGAACTAAGATTGATTTTAGCTCTCGATTTCATCCAGAGACTAATGGTGAAATAGAGGCCACAAATAGCTCAATTTTGGATTTAATCCGTGCTTACACAATTTCTTCTCCAGCCACATGGGATAATCATTTACACCTTCTACAGTTTGCTTACAATAATGCAACTCACATTACTACACAAAAGGCACCTTTTGAAAATTTTTATGGTCACAAATTGCCAACTCCCACATTTTGTGTAACTGAGAAAATACCTTCTGTTGACAATTGGATTCAAAATCATTCAAGTATTTATGAGCAAGTTAAGTAAATACTAGCAAAGGCCCAACAATCATATGTGAAACAAGCAAATAAAAAGAGGCAAGCTATGATTTATAAAGAAGGAGATTATGTTTGGTTATGTGTTGAAAAACGTAGACTCCATAGTATAGAAAAGAACTCGAATGTAAAATTAGCTCCTCGTTTCTATGGACCTTTTCAAATTCTCCATTGTATTAATCCTAATGCTTACAAATTAGAGTTACCCCATCATTGGAAAATCCACAACACTTTTCACATTAGTCTTTTACGTCCCTTCAAAGGTTCTCTTCCTGTTCACCGTGTTTATGAATCACCACCCTTGATGTTGCAAATGACCATGAAATCCTAATCCCTGAAACAATTATTGATGTTGACTATATGACCACTAGAAGTGGAAATACTTATCCTCGTTATCTTATCAAATTCCACAATCATCCTATTGAGGAAGCTCAATGGATGCATGCTCGTGATTTGCAACTTTTTTCCTTTATTGTCTCCACATCCAGCCAATAGCAATTGAGAACAATTGCTATCCCATCTCGAGGGTATGTTGCCATGTGGCACCTACGCAAAGGAATGAGCGCCTTAAATGGTTCTCCGTCAATGCGAGGCACGTTCCTAAGATTTGTCTTAGGCGAAAGGTCGATGGGGATGCCTATTCTTTTCGGGCGTCAATGCAAGTGTGAACGTGGGTGGTACCATTTTATCCACACGAGTATTAACGTCTTCGTGAATTAATTATTGTATGGAATTCCAAATTAATTGATTTATGTGGCTAGCTGCAATTATTCAGTTGGTTATTATTCTATCATGATTTTTTGAATTTTTGGCAGCTGATGTAGAGCAAGGAGATTTGGAAAGGCGTGCCACGTGCAAGCATTCTAAAGATTATTTTCTCAAGAATTTATTTGGCAATTATTGGATTATTGTATTAGACGCATCGCTATTTCTTATAAAGCATGCGCATAGCCTCTATGTAAAGCAAAATAGATTTTTAGAAGATATGTCCAATAAAATATTAATGGTTCTAGAGAGTTGTGGGATGCACAACTGCTAGCATCCATTAATTCAGATTACTCTATCTCTTTTCTAGTTCACTCAAACTCTTAATGCAAAGAGTGATTGTAAAGGGACTAAATTTTGGGCAAAGAAGATTTCATAATATTATTATAAATACGGCATGAAGGAAGCTGCCCACTTCATGTCGGGGGGAGATTAAACCCAATCTTGAGTCGCTTCATCTTACTTTACCTTCTCTTTTAGTCTATTTTTCATTTCTCATGAGTCGTATGCAATTTTATGAGTAAAAGAGAGAAAGAGGGAGCTTCTTCTATTCGCTACGCGCAAACCACACATCCGTTGCTCACAACATTAGATGATGTCGATGACCATGATAGTCATGTGCAAATAGAAAACTAGGAATAATGGATCCTTGGTAGACCAAAAATATCATTTATTAGTAGATCTATAGTCAATCCTTGATTTGGATACTAACAAGAAGCCTAGCATCTTCAAGTATATCTATTAGTATTGTAGGTAATGAAAATGGAGAGAAGAAGGTGTTAGATGGTAATGATGTATCTACTATTCACTCAATTCTTGATGCAGACTCTATTCGATTAGAGAATTTACATTATGATGTTGCTATTCCTTCAGTCATGACAACAAGTATATAGAGAGCACATGGTCATGTAAAGAATGCATTGAGTGACTAGTGGTATGTAGGTCTAGCAATATAAAATACCCTAAAAGATTTGGTTTTGTGGGTTATTCATCTCACCATTATGCTCACATGGTAAGGCTAGTTGAGGTTGTTGAGCCCACCTGATTTGAGAAAGTTATTGATCATGCTCATATGAATCTAGCAATGGATGATGAGATGGCTACATTAGAGGCAAACAAGCCTTGGAATCTAATACCATTTCCAAAGTGTAAGGAATCTATCGGGCTATAAGTGGGTCTATAAAATAAATCATAGATAGATAGCTCTATTAACATGTATAACTCTAGGTTGGTTGAGAAAGACTATGCACACACATATGGCATTGACTATGAAGAGATATTTAGTCTATTTGCTAGATGGAAATTGTTGATGTATGATTACTTGTGTAGCAGCCAAAGATTGGAGTTTCTAGTAGCATATGGATATGAAGAATGTATTCTCACATGATGATTTAATTTCTTAGATGGGTTGAAGTATTTGGATATTGCAAAGAAGATGCTAGAGCTTGTGTTTTCATTCAAAAGTGTAGGGTTGAATAATTCTTGTAGGGTTCATAGAGGAAGTTGTTGCGATTCACTTACCACATCCACTACTATAGAGGAGCAAGCAAAAGGGTAATTAAGGTGTAGAAGTATGTACTCATGCCTCTAAAGCTAATAAGGGTGCTAGATAGGCCACCCAAGGTACTTAAGGTGATGCATAGACTACTCAAGCTATCACTAGAGCCACTACTTCTCTTGCTAGCACAATTGAAAAGAGAGATAAAGGGCTTATGCCACAACCAAGCACCTTCATAGATCCATACAGAAAAAATGTGTTAGATAGTGCCCACCACCTCCTTTATCATAGAGTCATTTTGTTGCTACTTTTATATGTTTGTCATGTACTTTGTCATGCTTAAGAGAGTGTACCTTGTGACTATATGGTACATGTGTTTTACAAGTTTTTGGTTGGTTATGTTGAGAATATGCCATGTTGGTTTTGTTTTCTTGATGTATGTTCATGTAAATGCAAAGCATCAAACTCTTTTATAAATAGTGAAGAATTGCTATTTCCTTTTTGTGTCAATTCATGTCTATACTTTGTATGACTATGAATTAGTAATCGTGTTATGAATGTATGCATGCAAATCATGTATGGTTTAGAATACTTCCAAATCAGGGTATATTCCATAGAGATGTTTGTATGTAGAATCATTACACTACATAAAAAAGCTAAAAAAAAGGATTGATTGCAAAAGAACGAAAATAAAAGCTCACAAAAATAAAGTCCTCATCCATGTGAGTTTTTGTGGTTGATCTCTTATCTACTATTATTTTGGTTGTTTTGTAAGCATTCTTTGTGAGTGTCTATGTATAAGTGTGGTGTGTGTAAACCATCTGAATGGTGCTTCATACTGTCCCCCCTGGTCCATTATGTTCCCTTGGTGGCTCATGATTATTCATTGTTGCTGGTTTCAAACCTTTTTATAAAAGACGAGGTTATCCAAATTTATGACACTTTCATTGCCACTTATCCCAGAAGATTCTAATGTGTGTGATCAGTTTTTAGCCTCTTAAAATAAGAGGTCAGGTCCTGTTCGGGGAATGGTTATCCATATGATGCCTAAGAGCCTGGGCAAACTCCTTACCATATCATAGGGAACCTTTTCCTACTGCTCGTCAATTATTCTCCAATGAGGACATTTTGAAGTTGTTACAGAAGTAGACCCAGGATGTCTTGGATTCTAAGAGGGCTATCACTACTTCATGCATTAGTGTGCCCACGATCTCCAATCCTGTTTGGAAGCAATTGTGCCAATTCCTTCAGGACAGGTTTATGCCTACCAAAACCCCTTCTAACTACCTTTTGAAGGAGTTATGCATAGCTTCCTGCATGGTGCTAAAATGAATAACCATTGATTGGAGTTCATATCTCCTAGCAAAGATGGATCATCATTTTATCAGAGCCACAAGGGGTAATGTGACTAATGTCAGATTTGGTTCTTATCTTTCTATTTTCTTGGAATATGATGTTCTTGCAAAGGAAGTTCCTACATTACTAATTGATCCTCCAGAGGTTCCTTCTCCTATTGAAGATATTGATGTTAACATTGAGGATGTTGATCCCCTCCCTCCTGCGATTATTCAGAGGAAGCCACATAAATGAGTGGCTGAATCGATACCGATTCCCACTCCTCCCTAGTCTCAATTCTTGTTCAGTCTAGCAGTCAATTGTCTGCTTTATCCACAATGCCAAACCTTTTTAGAGCACATAGAGATGGTACTCTAGAGATTTCCATTCCCTCTGTGTGACGCCTTGGTGATAGGAGATGCGATTCCTTTCTTATGCAAAGACATCCAGAGCTCTATTGAACTCTCAGTTACTACATGTATCTAGCAGCTTTATGCTTCTTTATGAAGAGGTTCAACAGTCCAAGGAAGAGTTGAATAAAACAAATAATGAGCGAGTCTCTACTCAAGATTTTTTTTTGGACCTTTGTACATAGATGGAGCAGTAGACTAAGGTCATTGATGCCTCTAGAAAGTGGAGATTTTTAGTTTGCAAACTTAGTTGGCAGAGACTAAATCCTAAGTGGTTATTGTGACTGAGGAGAGGGATAGCTTGTTGAAGGAGTCTCAAGAGCTAAAAGATTTGATAGTTGCCTACACAGAAGATCTTACATTAGCTATCCTAGAACAAAGCAATACTCAAATTCAATAGCTTCAAGAACAATTGGCTCAGTCTCGTTACTTCACAGAGTCCTTCTATGCAGCCAATTCTTTCCTTATCCTCTGCGGATTTAGTGGTCCTTCAAAGGAATGCCACATTATTATGCCCTTTATTCCAAGCCAAGGTGGAGAGGCTTCAGTTAAGAATGGATATGTTGTGGTCTTCATTTGAACAGTTCCAAGAGTTTGTTCCTTCAAATCACTCCTTGTTTGTTCATTATCAACAATACAAGCTGGCCTTCTATATTAAGCTTTCAATGATGGATTTGCCTCTTCTAGAGGATGGTCTTCTAACTTGTTGATCAAAGTGGCTAGAATGGTTTTTGAAGATTCTATGACTACAAATACCATGCTTACATCTTTGTACTTGCAAGGTGATTTGTTGATCCCAGATGATGAAGACTTTGCTTGGTATGTGGGGAATGTGGTGTTACAAGCTGTTTTGTATGTCAAAAATTTGGAGTTGCAGATAGATCAAATGTTCCAAACATATTACTCTAAAGTGGCTGATTGTCCTGAGACTTCTTGGCATACAATGATTGATTCTGTGATCCTAAATCAACATAAAAACAAAGCTTCTATTCATGCATAGAATACTAACCAATTGAGGGTGGACCTCTTAGCCCACCTTTCAAAACAACCTCCTTTTGATTCATATTTCTTTGATGCCTATCATCATAAATTTATCTTAGGTCCATCAATACCTTGTTTATCTAATTATCAACAGATGGCCCATAGATATGAAGCCTAGTTTCCCTTTATCAATCTAATCCACAAGTTATTTTACCTCTTCTATTTCAACCCCAAGGTGCTCCTCAAATCCCTATTTTCACTCAATGTTCTTTTATTGAGGATCGTGTATTTTTTCCTCCTCGTTCTTGTCCTTCCCCATCCACTTTTCCAGCATACTTACTAACACTCTTTTTAACCGATTTCCCTAAATTCTCGGCTAATCCCTCTTTAGTTCAATCTTCATTTTCTGATCTTTCTTACCCATCCCTTCATCCTCTCTCACTTGTTTCTCTTCCCTCTCCTACCACTTCTATCCCTCACCCCTCTTAGTTGGTTAGTGGTTATATATGCTTTGATCAGAATATTTCTAGACAATGGGGATGGAGTTCAGCAGATTCACTTATAGGACCTCAAATCAATTGGCCATTGATTTCAAGGGAATGGACGATGGCTAGCCAAGCTTTTTAAAACTATTTGTATTTTTCTCAGTAGTGTTCTTAGTCTTCAGATCCTTCAATGAGATTGACAACTCACTTTGCTTGGTATCTAGTGTATATGAACCGGCATTCGCATAATGATTAGAAGTCAATCCCAAAGCTATGCATGAATGTGAATGTGACTATTTATCCCCAACAACTAGATATTGTGTACTTTCATGCCCTTTGTTCACCTAGAAGATATCTTGTCTTGGTGAAGAGGATGTGTTGCTTGCAGTTTTTCCAAAATCCTCCCAAGACTTTTGTATATGAATCTTTATCTATGGATCACTTCTATAATCACCAAGATTTTAAGAGGGATCATCTTCTTTGATACTCATGAATGTAATTTTTGATGATTCATAATGATATCTGTCTTTTGGAGGTGCCATTCAAATGGTTGTTTTATGTTAAGTGTGTGTGTGATGGTTATTTTGTTTTATGATGGGGTTGTGGTAGTTGGAGATTCAACACTATTCAATAAGCTATCTTTTTGAAGATTTGTGGTGGTGATTATGCTAAATGGATAGCTCAAGATGTAAAACCTCTTATATCCTTTTAAAAGTTTGTCATGCTTTTGTGTTTCTAAGTTGTGATAATGGATAAATGTGTTTTCCTTTTGTTGAAATTCTTTATTAAATCTAGGTTATAAGTCAGGGTCATATTTGGATGCTATTTTTTGAAGATACTGATGAAGATCAAGCTGAGCTATATTTTTAACTTCTATTCTCTTTTTTGTAGGTCGCGAGGATGCTCCCTGATTAAGTGTGTGGATATGTTGAGGGTTGAGATGACTTGATTTTTTGGTTGATTTTTGTTGTTTTTGGTGGACTGAATGGTTGATTTTTGATTTATTTTGTATGATGATTAGTTTATTTAGAAGTGTTTGAGAGTGTTTTGGACAAGCTTGAATAGGTTTGAGAAGCTCATGATATTTTATAGTGGAAATGTGATGTTCTGTTGATGTCCTGATAGTGTTTGATTGGTTATGATTGAGTTTGTTGAGCTTTTGTTTTGCTCTGTTTTCTTCTGTGTGAGGGATTGGAATGATGATTGATGGATTTTGAGAGTGTTTGGAAGCTTATTGATTGATTCTTGATGGTTTTGAATGGTGACCTTTTGTATGGTACTATAGACTTTCCAACCTTGGAAAGAGATGAATAAAAGTTCAAAATAGCTCAAAGAAGTGGAAGAAGTAGCTGTTGAAGACTTAAGTAAAGACTGAAGTGATAGTGACATTATTGAGCAAGAAGGGACACTGTAGTGGCTCTAGCAACCTTTCATATCAAGCATACCTCTTGAGAGGGGTATCCACAACCAAAGAGGGGTTATGGATGAGTATTCTTGATTATTTGCAAATAAATGAGGGAAAAAGTTTTTTTAAAACACTAGTGCAATTTAGGAGTGACTTTTAGCTGCATCACACTTCCATTGCGTGTGAAATCCACACAGCAAAGTGTTTCCATTGAGGGTTTGGGAAGCATTGATATGGAAAGTCTAGTATATCTACTATCAGACCAAATTGGAAGGTAGGTTTGTGTTTTGGAAATGCAATGCTAGGCCATATTATACAAGGAAAGAAAAAAATTCCAAGTTTACAATAGATCTAGTTTTGAATTTGATATTTCTATTGGGGATATCCTCATTGATTTGTACAATAAATGTCAAAATCCTTGAAGACGGATGGTCAATGTTTGAGGCTTTATCAAAAAGGGATTTAGTTAGGTACAATGCAATGATAGTAGCATCTACCTTTGTTGGTGACATTCAAAAGTACTATCAAATTTTCAATCAAATACAACAGAATGTTGCCAATAATTGGGTTTAAATGAATTTAAAAGTGATTGCTGCTGATAATGATAAGGCAGATGCAGATCATGAAGGGGAGAATTGTGGTAGGTCACCGCATGAAGAAGGTTGAAGGTGGTTGGTTGTTCCTGCAATAGATCCCTCTATTGCCTGGTTTCCTTGTTGCATTGTTTGGACTCTTTGGTCCATTATGTCATGGCTGGCTCCATTTGTTGGTCATGTTGGCATCTTCCAGAAAGATGGATTTTGTCAATCTATCAAATTTCCATCAACAGAAATGGGTAGAAAATCTAGCAATTATTGCAAACGAGACAATGCTCAATGATAATGAGGTTGTGGCTCTTCAAGGACTTTCTTTGGCAGTAACTATTGCAATTTTGAATGAGGCATATGATATTGGGCCTTTCAATGATGGCTAGAATAAAGGCTAGTAGGCATTAGATCATAGGGCTGTTTGAATTTGCATAAGGAGGAGTTTCAGAGCATTGGATGACGTCCTACTCATCTATCAAATTGAAAAATGACAATGGGGATCTAGATGACTTGAAAGAATTAAAAAGAAAGGATTATCCAGAAGGATGACTAATCAAAGATAAGTGCAAAAGAGGGTGCTGGTTAGCGGGAAGAAGATTTGAAAATTATTTTATAGATCCATATTATAGAGGTTGTTCATCAGTGAATGAGGGCCCAAAAGCTGATTGGATAAATTTTTTGGAAAAATGATTTTTTGCGATATTAGAATAATTCAAAATCCAAGGTGGTGACCAAAAGAAAAAATGAAGAAAAGAGCTTTAATAGCTTTTGAATAGAAAGACCAAATGTTTGAAAAGCATTAATCTTTTTAAAAAACACATATGTATGGAAGGAACAAAAACCTATATAAAGGGGGGGGGGGGGTGTGAAGTATTAAGGGCCCTTCATCCAAGACTATTTTCTTATTTCTTATGTGAAGAGAAAGGAGGGTCACACACAAGTGTGTGGAAAAGTGCATAAGTTCATCAAATATTCAAAATTTGATGCTTAAGACTCGAAGTGTTATCACAACTCCAAAGAGGTATGAAGACATTTATACAATTATTTTTTCGAAAATCGCACATTGAATGTTGTTCAAGGTGTTTGATGCTCTATATTGAGTGTGTTTTCATTGCAATTAAGGCTACAAGAGGCATCATTATTTGTTTATGCTCATGTTTAGTCATGTTTTGGTTGTAAAAAGTCGAAAAGTTTTAGTGTATTGTACTTAGTCAAAGTCAATTCCTTACAACCAACACTCCTTGTGATTTGTTTTCGAGTTGTGTAAGATGTTTGTTTCTGATCACCGCTTGCAAAATGACGTATTGTCCTTGTTTTGTTGGCATGGTACACAACTAGAAACAAAAATCTTAACATCCTTCCAATAGAAACTCTTAGCAATCCTATCATAGTTCTTAAAGACACCAAAATTTCCCCAACTATAGGGAAGAAATACATCTCCTAGATAACTTTATGTGCGAAGGAAGAAGTATAGGGAATGACAATCCTACCATGATACCATATGTGACCATTTATTGACTAAAATTGGGAGTTCTCATCCATAATACCTTATTGTAATTTTTGAGATATAGGACTAGAGTCATGATCTAAAAGGTAAGCCTCATAGATCTCCTCTACCCGATCACTATGAAGTTCAAAAATGGCTAAAATCTTGCATTCCCACATCCTAAATAAGGAATCATCAACTATATTATTTTTGCCTCTTATATGTGTGATATCAAGGTCATAATTCTGTAATGTAGCTACCCATGTGTGTTGCTTAGGAGTGAGACTTGATTGAGTTAGAAAATATTTAGGGGCCCAATGATCACTTTCCCCCCTCACCCCCTATGCTCATGTGATAAAGCTGCTCCAATGCCCCAACCATTAGCATCACACTAGATAGTGTGCTCTTTAGAAAAGTTAGGACAAATAAGGATAAGTGTTGAAATAAAGTAAATCTTTTAGCTAATTGAAACTCCGATCAACCATAGTATCCCCCCTAAAGAAAACTTCTTTCTTTAGCTTGTCTATTAGAGGAGTTGAGATAGTAGCATAATGGCAAATAAATCTCCTATAGAATGAAGAAAGACCAAGAAATCCATGAAGAGAAGTGGTAGTATTGGGTGTCAGCCAATATTTAATACATTGCATCTTCTTTGGGTTAGCTTGGATTTCCTTTGCACTGACAAAGTATTCTAGATATTCCACCTCAATCTCCATGAAAGAACACTTAGTCTCCTCAACAAATAACCTATGCTATCTCAAGATGTCAAATACCTTTCTCACATGTGCCAAATGTTACTTTAATATATCTTACAATAGATGAGTATATCATCAAAGAATACTAGCACAAAGCGAAAGAGCAAAGGATGTGAAACCTTGTTCATGAGACTTTGAAAGGTAGCTAGGGTGTTTGCTAATTCGAAGGGTATAACTAGAAAATGATAAAGGCCAGGATTTGTCATGAGAGTAATCTTTACTTCATCACCTTGCCTCATATAAATTTGATGATAGCTCGATCATCATACTATTTTAGTAAAATATTTTGCTCCTTTTAGCTCATTAAGTAAGTCATCCGCCTTAGGGATAGGATATCTATTTTTCACCATAATCTTATTGAAATCCTTATAATCAATACACACCTAAAAGGACCCGTCCTTCTTCTTACCAAGAGGTTTGGGGATGTGTAAGGCAAGAAACTAGGCTCTATAAAGCCCACCTCTAATAGCTCTTTAATCTACTTAGCCATTTCTTCCCTTTTGCACTTGGAAAGCTTGTAGGGTGGTTTGTTAACTAGCTTTGAATGAGGCTCCATATCAATGGATGGTCAACCTGTCCTTTAGGGGGCAATGCTATAGGTATCTGGAACATATCTTTGTACTCTTCCAATATATCTTTTGTGGTTAAATTTGTCGCTGACTCTTTAGGCTAATCTAACACTTCTTTGTTGAGATGTAAGACAAAGATTTGGGATCTTTTCTTGAACTTTTTTTAAGCATGTTTGCTATAATAATATGAAAATCAATTTTCTTATGGATTCCATCTAAGCATATAAGTTGTCCACCACTAACAAACTCTAGGTATAAATGATAAAATTCCATAACAATTTTATCTAATTGAATCAGCCAATTATAGCCTAACACAATGTCAATGGGGCCCATATCCAAAGCAATTAAGTCCATTTATTGCCCATAATTTTCAACCAATTGAATGTGCACCTTAAGACACATTTGGTTGATAACTTCTTCATCTCCATTGGCCACTTAGACTTTGAAAGGCTACTATAAATCAATAGAACAACACCTCAATTTATCTATGCCTGATTTATTTATGAAGCAATGGGTACTACCACTTTCAACCAAAATGAACACATTTTTTCCATTTATGGTCCATTGGATACAAAGTATGCTTGGACTTCCTAATCATGTCCATGCATCCTTTGAAATGGAACAAACAGTGGTAGCATATGTCTCATCACCAATCCCTCCTAGATAAAAAGGAGCACTGCCACAATAGGGTCAAAAGGAAAAGTGTGAGCAAGAACATAAGACTATTCTTGCCCAACATCCTCAATCCTCTGAATCTTTGGCTTTTACATCCCTATAAGCATACTTTGTTGCATGGTCTATTTTATACTTCTCTCACATTTAAAATACAACCCTTTTTCCTTTCTTTCCTTGTATAGGTCCATATTTTGGATTGCCATTGGCTGAAGTATTTGATCTCAAGCACTTAACTTTCAAGGCTATTTCTGTTTCAACATTAGTCTTGAAAGTTTTAAAGTGCTCACATACATCACTCTTTCTTTCATGAAATATACCAATAGCTTTCTTGAATAATCATAAATAAATTTGATAAAGTATTTGCTACCACCAAGAGATATCTTTTGTGTAGGCCCCCAAACATATGTATGCACAACATCAAGTATGTTTATGCTCACATCTCTATCATACGAAAAAGTTTGTGTTTCGTGCTTATCAAACTAATATGCTTCACACACTTTATGAAATTTTACAACTCTAAAAATAGGCAACCTATAACCAATCCTTTGGACTGCACTAATTTCAGCATTTGCACATTTATATGTCCAATACGTTTATGCCATATTTCAATGTTTGCAACTACTCCTTTTTCTCTAGCATACATAGTAGTATTCATAGTAGCAAGAATTCTAGTATCTAAACTGAATATGCACCCAAATCTATTTCTTTTTAGACCAACATGTAGTTATAATTAAAGTCTTCTACAAAATAACATTTTACATTAAATAAAACCTACAACCCTTGCTCTACCATTTGGCCAATAGATACTCAATTCTTTGTGATTGATGGAATAAATAATACATCTAACATAATCTTTGTTTGGCTATTATGCAAGGACAAGGAAACCATTTCAATGTGTGAAATTAGGTGACATGATGTATGCACATAACTTGGATTTTGTAAATCCTGCATCTCTTCAAACCATTTAGCATGATTGGTCATATGATTAGATATATCGGAATCAACATACTATCATCATCATATGTCCCCTTGTAAAAACATTCATCATATATTGCATAACAAACAAACACTGATTTTTGTCTTCATTCTATTGTGAAGATGATACCTGGTTTCCTTGCTGCAATTTACCATTGTGAATATCATCCTTCTTAGTATAACAATGAGTTGCAATATGACTTGTTTTGCCACAATAATGATAAGCAATACCAAAATTTTCAGAACCTTTGTTTTCCCATCCACTTCTTCCTCTAGAGCTCCCCCTATCTCTAAAGTTTCCATGGCCTTTTGAAATTTGCATTTCACCAAATTATTGATTTAACCTATTTTGATGGTTATCACTAGCATGTCCCATACCATGGTCTCTTGAAAAGGATTTGCTACATTTCCTTCCTAAACTTGAGTAAAATACTTGGACATGTTCACCACTTCTTTTAGATAATTCACTTTGCACATTGATCTCTTTGGTGATATGCGAGAGACTGACTTATCAATATTTGAAAATGGCTTCTATACATATACAAAAGTGAAAAATGATTTCCAACCTTTCTCATTATTAAGGCCACCCAAAGTAGATAAAACCAAATCATCATCATTAAGCATTGTATCAATAGTTGCTAAGGCATCTATAATGCTTCTCACTTTCAAAACATACTCATTTATAGACATCTTCCCTTTCTTTAAAGTATTCAACTCTTTCTTGAGTTGAATCTTTTGTATTTATTGAAAATATATTCTCAAAGATTGTCCAAGTTGCATGTGAAGTTTTTCCATTTCTGATATGCCCCAACATAGTGTTGTCAATGATTGTAGATAGCTAATGCATCACCTTTTTGTCATTTGCATTCCATTCTTTCCATGCCTTTAATTCATCTACAATCCTCGCAAGGTTACTTAGTTCTAGCTTCTTTTCTTCACTTGAGTGAAGTGAGGTTGTCAGTGACAATTACGAGGCTTAGCTCATCTTTAGGCATTGAGGCTTTGGGGTTGCCATGTTGTCGTTTCAAGCACTTCCATCCTCTTACGTCCAGTAAATCCTCTATGGCTTCCAAGCAAGTTGGGAATGCTTTCTCCTCTGCATTCAAGCATCTCTCGGAGTGATACAAATCTTTGGGAAATTCTACCATCATTGTTGACGAGGCTCAACCAAGTTCTAAATGGATCTTACCGGAGATTGGTGCATCTCAAAAAACGGAATATTCAAGTTCAAGGCTTCTACCATGTTCATAGAAGATCAAGGTATTTTAAATGTCGGAGATTCTCTGTCAGAAGATCAGCATGTTAATCTTTTGTCTTTAGTTTATCCAAAGATACAAAAGCAACAAAACAGAAAGGAATACCCTTACATACACCTAGGATATATTGCTATAGGTATTATCCCACTCTTTAGAAAAGGATTAAATGCATCATGTATGGCAATAGTCTTAGACACATGCCATTTAAATTTCCATGATATGATAGTTGGAGCTACAGTATCACCATTGTCAAATGGTCCCATTTGTTTTGAACTTAGACCTAATTATGTTATAGCAATTGATGATCCATATCTCCCAGAACTTCTTATGTTACATATCAGAACTATAGGCTTGCAAATGAAAGCATCTTCTGCACACCTTGCAATTCAATATAGAATGGTTTTCCGTTGTATGTCGTTAGCTATCCCCAGAGTGATAGAAAGAGTTAACTCTTCTAATGACAAAGGCCAAACCATCATTATGAAGTCCGATGAAGTTACACAAAGGTTTCTACCCGATTGTGTAAATTGGTTGAAGATAGAACTACCTACTGAATGGCAACTTGATATTAGATCCATTAGAAAGAAAGAATTACTTCCTCCAAAGGTTATAAAGATTCAGAATATAAAGAGAAAAACATTATTGCTTCCACAAAAACAAATGATTACAAATGCCCCTCTAGAACAATCATCTTCAAAAGCAATGATACAACCACAATTGAGGGTTTCCCCCTCTCAGAGAGCAAACACTTTGAAGTTCCACACTCAATAGTGCTCACATGACCAAGTAATTCATGGAGTCTGCCAACATTGTAAGAAACTCATTGAAAAAGCTGCATCTTCTATAATCAATGCTCTTTAGACTTTTGAGTATGAAGAAAATCATTACAAAGTAGTGCCCTACCTGCAACCCCAGGATAATAATTCATGGACAGCAGAGCTGCAAGTAGTCAATTGGACACATCTGACACTAACAGGACTCATTGAGAAAATGGAATCCCTACAGTAGATCACATATCAATTACTTGTCCTCTACCATCAAATACAGAAAAATACTATTGCAAAACCAGTTACAGCCAATGTTTCTTCAACAATAGTGCAAACACCAAGCAATGCACCAGACTGGTCCACATTCTCAAAGAAACGGCTACATAAAGGTTGGACATCCCATTTCTCCTCTCCATCAACTGGTACACTGAACATGCATATTTCTCTCAAGGGTAAAGAGAAGGAAATCATACCCACAGGAGAAGGTACCTCCAAGTCTATTGAAGATCCTACTACACCCATACTTCCTAAAAATGATTTATTATGCTATGAAAATCTGCAAGACATAGATTATCCTAAAGATATCTTGCAATAGATTCAAGACATTTACTGTCAACCTACAAGTTCATGGTTACACACATCACAGGAAACACAAGCACCACCACTGTAATATTCCCAGGCAATAAAAGTTAGTTGGTTAGTTCAAAAGTTAGTTAGTCAATTAATAAGTTAGTAAGGTTACTAACTAAAGGAAAAAATTAACTAACTTAAATAAATAAATAAATAAAACCGGGAGTTGTAACTTGATAATTCTTACGAAATTAACAAGGACCGTAGCCACCCTTCATGGAAGTTATAACGTGAACAAGAGATATGAGCTATATTAATCACTAATGTTAATGTGCGTAATAAGGATGGTCTAAGAATATTAAACTTTTGGACAAGGCTAGAATATTTTAGATATTTTAGATTTTAAAAAAAGAGATATGGAGATTTCTAGAACTAGATGTCATTTAAAAGGAAAAAAACAAGTGATGTGTTAGTTAGTTTGAAGATTTTATAAAAAGAAAAATAAAGAAAGTGACTGGCGAAATCGTGCACGCCACTGCGATCTACAGGTAGTAGACATCACTTCGAATAGAGAAAAGAAGAATGAGTGATTTGAGAGCTTTCTAACCAAGTGTCTTGGAGTTTCACCCCCCTTTCGGAGCCAATGGAACCATCAGATTTATGATCTGAACATCAGATCACTGGTCTTTCCAAGATCCCCCTCCACAAAGAGCTCTACTTCTCAACCACAAGCCCTCTTCTCCAATTCACTATAAATAAGAGGCATGGGGGGCACTTAGGGAGACATAAGGAGACCCCGAGAGGCTGCGAGAGAGAAGAAGAGAGAAAGAAGAATACTCCTTCAAGAGGCTGCGAGAAGCTAGAGAGAGAGAGAGAGAGAGAGAGAGAGAGAGAGAGAGAGAGAGAGAGAGAGAGAGAGAGGAGGAGGAGAGTTAGCTCAAATCCCTTGTCTCGATCTTTAGCTAAGCCATATTCTCTTACGCTCTCTCATCTCAAATCTATCCCACCCTCCCTATCTCTCAAACCACTCGTGGACGATGGCTCCAAAGCGACAAAGTGGAAAAACCATGGAGATCAACGCAACTGGTCAAGCAACGGGTATTGCCAATGATACAGGAGTGCCCGAGGTTACGGGAGTTGCCACTACCAATGGAACATCGGGTGTGGCTAATGCGAGCGCGAGTAAAGATGAAGTTCCTAATGTCGTCATGCTGCCAAACTAGGTTATTCATTACTAGATTATTATTTTGCAATATAAGATAATTACATAAGATATTAGCTTCCATATTCTTCACTTACACATTAAATTGATAACTCATCTAGAAAACATATTAGTACAAGCATAAAACGATTAATCACTATGATTTGTAGCTAGAATAGTTGAGATTCTAAGGCATAGAATCAGGATAGAATTAATTGCCAAAGGTTATTGTACATATGTCTTTATGCACATTCAATATAGTAATGATCAAATGTGACAAGGTTAAGAGTTGATTAGTGATGGTTATAGAAGTTGATTGTCTATTGAGGAATCCTATAGGTCATCTCGTTGAGTTATTGACACAATATATTTCCTTAAGGGATTTTACTTATGTTCGATAAGTGAATCCAAATGGAAAACTCATGCCTTGCTTAACATGTTATAAGAGGTGTACTCAACACTTCTTTATGGGGAGAAGAATCCTGATTAGAATGTAAGGTTACCTTAGGATAAGGTCTACCTTGGCTATGTGAAGCAGTGAATTACATGTTGGGATGATTGTCATTGCATCATTTGATACACATTTGAAAGGACTGCTTGTGTTTGCTAGAATCTAGATTTTTGATTAAAATTATTGTCAACAGAATAAAAGGAAGGATCGCGCTAGGCTACCCCAAGCTAGCGGCGAGACCCTACTCCAAGGGGATCATGATTATCGCTACGAGAGGCTTGGATCGGCTCCGTAGGCGAAAGGTCTGTCAGTAGGGATAGTCTCAGGCAGTAGGAATTGTAGGTGCCAGAGGGGGCTTTGGCTGTAAATCCTGCATGGTTCCAAGAATCTGACGAGCCCCTTCGTGACCCAGGATGGGATCCTGGAACCCTAAATACTAGTTATGAGGGTGAAATCTTGGTGGACAGAATATCCTTATGGGATTTTGTGTATCTTCTGCTGGGACGGAATAATGGAAATTGTAATAAACTTCCAATATAATAAAGAAGTTTGCTTTACTGTTCGAATTTTATGCGTATTGGTGAGATAAATTATGTGAAGGAACATGTGACTTAATGGACTAATTAAGGAAGCTGGTTGTATATGTTCCAATAAATGTGTTGTAGGTAATTAAAAAACTAAAGATGACCCATCATCATAGGAAAGCGGGTGGGCGTAACCCTGACGGGTCCGTCCAATGGTAGGGTGGTCCTGGTTAGCTGGGAGCTTTTCTACATCGGAAATAGAAATAGGAAGACGATAAATTAACCAAGTAGTCATTAGGTAGAATCGACTTGCATTGTTTTAGGGGGTCGGAATGGGATTTTGCCTTATGGGCAGGAGGGTTGACGTACCGCAATCCCCTCCATCTCCCATTCTCTTTGAACCAAGTGCAATGGCAAGTCCGCTTCAGATCAAGTAATCCTCTAAAAAGTGGAACTCGAAATTACTGACGCTACCTGGCTGCTAGGAGACCCACCCGATTTTAGGAACCCAAATCTTCAGGTCGATCCTAGTGGGTTCGGTCGAAACTCTCCCGTTGCGAAGTAGACTCGATACGGCCTAAGTGACAACCCCGTGATGTTCCAAGGGAGCACCGGGTGGCATCATTTACGGAAAAACCTACTGATGGACTACTAAAAGGTGTGCCGTGGATTGAGACTAGCAGACACCTCACAGTTGGTATCAGAGCGCATGTTAGTATAGATCACGATGTAAGCTTAAGAAAAATATTTTTTTTTCTAAGCATAGCCTAGGACATGTTTTCTTCTTTTTATTAATGTATGTTTTTGAATTATGGCAGAGTAACGAATCTTGGAAGCAATTCTTGATCTTTCAAGTAATGTTTATGTTAGCTATGCATTCATCTAGTTTTGCCTGGAGAATTCAGATGATGTAGGTACTAGATCAGTTATACAACCCCTCGCCTCTATATCATGAAAGACGATGGATGAGTAGTGGAGGATATTGCTATATCGATGCAAGCCGTCTAGCTTATCTTCAAAATAATATGAAAAGGGTAAAATGGATGGAAGATCTTAAAGTTGTTAAGATCTATCTATTTCATGAGGCCAGTGTAAACTCAACCCTATATACTAGAGGCAAAAAGATCAAACTAAACCAATATATCTATGGGGAAGTTACAAAGATCCTTCCGGCTGACAGAATAAAAGTCATAGGTCGCTCTAGCCGCCCCAACTACAAAAAAGACGGATTTCCTGAACTCCCTCAAAAATATAGATTCCTAGATATTTACTCTCCGAATCCAAGTTACTTCATAAAGGATGTATCAGAGTGTCATACTTAGATTGTAGTAGGGAATCTTTTCCTGAGAGAAAATAAGATGAGCCAGCGAGCCATCTGAATAATGTATTTCCTTCCATCTGATTACCTTGTACATCCGTTGTAATAAAAGATTGATTTTGATACTTTATCAATCAGAGAAATAATGCAATCTTATTTTTATTTTATTGAAACATCTGAAATTGCAATTTAACTTTAGCATGGGAAGAGAGTTTATTTGAGAGTTGTTTCAATAAACTAAGTGAGAGATATTTTGAGTACTGAACTCTATTATTGACGCTATATAGATTTGTAAAATTTAACTTATGAATTGCTAAAAATTTCCCAGAATCTCGCACCCACAATAATTCCCAACAAAGCTCAAGAGAAAAGGAATCTTTTGAAGCAAGTCAAACCTCCAGAGTTTGACGGGAAAGGCGAAAATGTGGAAGCTGATGCAGAAATTTGGATCGAATCGATGGAAGATTATTTTACTGCTGCTATCCCAGCTAACCAAGCCATGATAGCTAAGCTAAAATTAATTAGCGAAGCTCGACTTTGGTGGAAGCAGTGGTGTCGAGATCAAGGTGTCCTTGAAAATACCATTACTTGGGATTTGCTGAAAGAAGCTGTAAGAGGAAGGTATTTACCTCCACCAGCTTATCGCACCCAAAAGATGAACGAGTTCTTCAATTTGAAGCAAATGGGATTGACCTTGGAAGCATACTACTCCAAGTTTGTTTCTCTTCTTAAATATGCACCCCCCATGGATACTGTTCAACAAGTGTCCAAGTTTTGCAGTGGGCTAAATTATCCTCTGAACACTCGTTTAGAATCAATGCGACCCATAGACCTCCAGGATGCTTTGATTCCAGCTGCTCCTATTGTGCGGGATGTACAATCAAGCATTGGTGGCAAATCTAAGAAACGACATCGAAGCCTCCCTCCAAAGAATTCCTGTGGAACTAGCCATGAGAGTTGCCATTCGAGCCCCCGGGCATGCAACTCCAACATCATCCGATCCATGAGATTTGTCCATGACAGTGAACTGCAGAGATCGCATGAGATCTACAGTCCCAAGCTCTTGCACCGCCCATGGATCGCTATTGCAGTCGATGAGGCTATGATCGAAATCGAAGATCAACAACGGCTTACTGTCGGCATCGCCCCTTTTCTTCTTCTTTCATTAATCTTTTTTTCTTCTTCTAATACCTCAAGTGCAATAGTAAAACTAACTCGCCCATGAAATGGGGATTGCCCAAGACATTTGATCTCCTGCATCTCCGATAATAAAGGGAGTTAGAAAGGGGCTACCTGTCTATTTGATTAAGCTTAATAAGCTAGATCAGAACCAAGAGTTTAGTGAAGAACCTTCATGGCTAAAGGAGTACAGAGACATATTTCCTGAAGAGCTGATAGAACTTCCTCCTCAAAGGGAAGTTGATCATGAAATCAAACTAGTGCCAGGAGCTGCACCAATTGCAAAGAGACCATATAGAATGTCCATTCCGGAAGCGATTTACCAAAGCCCAGTTATATAACAAATTCAGGTCGTGGACCTTGGTCCCTTTCCATTCTGGCTTAGCTAAAAGATCACTTAGAGGTTTTAAGTTAGCAGCCAAATTGCCATCCAATTTTTTGGTCAGATACTCTACGATTTCCTGAAGCTCTAATTTGTTGTTGGGGATGTGGAAAAGGCTAGTTTGCCTGGGTTGACTCTAATTTGTTGTTGGGGATGTGGAAAAGGCTAGTTTGCCTGGGTTGAGTGAGCTCCCTGCCATCATACAGAGTGGCACAATTGGCTCCTCAGTTGGCATGGTTGCGGCTTTAGCAGCCCGTCGATATGGTTCCTCCTCATCCGAGAATGGTAGGTCAATGGTTGCCAAAACGTAAATCCAATCCCTCTCATCCTCAGGGCAAGGAATATATTTAATGAGTGATCCATAGGGTTTGGTTGTTTGAGTATCGCCTTTCAGCATAGCCGAGATGGCAGCTAGGTCAACAGGGGTTGTCTTCCAAGTGTCCATCTCTACCCTCACTGCACTAGTTCTGTTCCCCAAGAAGATCAAACCATTGCCCCAATCCTCAATGACACGCGCATTCCTCATCCAAGGTCGGCCTACTAGTATGTCATAATCCACTCCCTTCATGACAATGAAGTTCACGGAAAACTGCACACTGACAATCTTTAGTGGCCAATTCTTTAAGACCCCAAATGGTCTTACCTTCATTCCATTAGCTAACGTGGTGTTAAACCTGACAGTCTCTACAGGAGGGTTTCCCCATGCCTCTAAGACTGCATGGTTTAGTACACTAACACCTGCGCCTATGTCCGACTATGATGGTCCGACTCTAGTAGGCAGTCCGAGGACAAATTTTCCAAGGACAAAAGAAGAAGGCAAAATCCAACGCAGTTGGAAATTTTGTTCCTACCCAGGGAAACAGGGATGGTCTTAGGTGCTTCCACTATAATTAGACAGGACATTTCAGGAGAGATTGTCCAAAGCTTGGTAGAAACCATCACCAAGACCAATTTCGAGGTCAAGGCAGAGCTGCCCAAGGTCGTGGTCATGTAGCTATGGCAAGAGGAAAAATGTCAAATATTACCCTAAAAGAGACTAATAAGGAGGAAGACCCTACTATGGAAGAAGATATTGAAAGAGCAATTGTTCATGTTGCATTCCATAGGAAAGGTCCAAATCGTCAATATTCAGTAATACAGACACACGGCTAGTCACAAGGTAAATCATTTAAAGTTTTAATTGACTGTGGAAGTACACACTCATTTATTTCACCCAAGTGTGCTAAGAAGATAGGTATAGATACGGTAAATGCATCAAAGCTGCTTGTGGAATTAGCAAATGGAAAGGAAATACTTTCTACATAGCAAACTGCCAAGGTAGAGTTTAACCTAGGAGAAAACCTTTCAAGTATGAGGTTCGGAGTAATGAACCCAGGAGCCTATGAATGTTTACTAGGAATGGATTGGCTGATTTCCAATGATGCTCATATCCATTGTGGAAAAGGTCAAGTCACATTTCAGGATTTGAATGGTGAAATAGCAACTACACAAGGTGAAACAGGGAAACCTAAAGTTCAATTAGCAAAAGCTTCTCGAATTGTGAAAGGCTTGAAGAAAGGATTACCTGTTTACTTGATGAAGCTTAACAAGATAAATCAAGATGGTCATGCAGAAGAAGAACCATCCTGGTTAAAAGAGTACATTGACATATTTCCTGAAGAGCTAACTGAGTTACCTTCGGAAAGAGAAGTTGACCATGAGATCAAACTTGTTCCAGGAGCTGCTCCAGTGGGGCAAAAAGACCTTACAAAATGTCTATTCTTGAAACCATCGAACTAAAAGAGCAACTCAAGAAAATGCTAGAACAAGGGTATATCCGGCCAAGTAGTTCACCATGGGGAGCCCCAGTATTATTCTAAAAGAAGAAAGATGGAACTCTCCGTCTTTGTATCGACTACCGAGGGCTTAACCAGGTGACAATAAAGAATAAGTACCCAATCCCAAGGATTGATGAGCTTCTTGATCATCTACAAGGAGCAAAGATCTTTTCTAAGATTGATATTCGGTCAGGATATTATCAGATTAGAGTCAAGAACGAAGATATTCCAAAGACCGCCTTCAACACAAGATACGGCCATTTCGAATTCATCGTGATGTCATTTGGGTTGACAAATGCTCCAGCTACCTTCAACAGGTTAATGCATGACATTTTTAGACCCCATCTTGATGATTTTGTTCTTGTATTCTTTGATGACGTCCTAACTTATTCTAAGGAGGAAGAAGATCATGAACCACATCTTCGCATTGTCCTAGAGACAATGAGAACACACAAGTTGTATGCCAAGAAGAAGGAGTGTGCATTCTTCAAAAGGAAAATTGAATACTTGGGATTCATAGTGTCTGTTGAGGGTATATCAGTAGATCCTGCCAAGGTCAAGGATGTTCAAGATTGGCCACCCCCAACCACTATCAAGGAAGTGAGAAGTTTTCTAGGTCTAACAGGATGGTATAGGGTATTCATAAAAAACTATGCTCAAATTGCAGCACCTCTTACAAATTTACTTAAGAAGCAAGTTGCCATTAATTGGACGCCAATCGAACAGTCTAGCTTTGACAACAAAAGCATAGTTTGGTAACTGCTCCTATCTTAAGGCTACCTGACTTAAACAAGGAATTTGAAGTTGTCACAGATGCCAGCTCTCTTGCATTGGGATGTGTACTAATGCAGGAAGGACATCCTATAGCTTACTCTTCAAGAAAATTGAAAATCCATGAGCAGAAATATGCTACTCATGACCTGGAGTTATTAGCTGTGATTCATGCTCTCAAATTATGGAGACATTACTTGCTTGGAAATAAGTTTTCCTTAGTCACAGATCATAAAAGTCCTAAGTGGATTTTTACTCAGCCTGATCTTAATATGAGGCAACGACATTGGATCGAGGTTCTACAGGAATATGACTTTGAAATTAAGTTCAGACCCGATAAAGAAATTGTAGTAGCAGATGCCCTTAGTCGTAAAGCCTTCCTTAATTCTCTTCACTGAAGAACCATCTAGGTCAGAAACTCTGGCTACAATGGTATCAATGCCGACTAATCCTATCATTGAGTTGACCAAGGATGAAGCAAATAAGGACCCAGACTATCAACAATTGTTTTGGGAAGTTCAGAATAAGGAACAAGATCCCAAACTCAAGACTAAGTATCAGGAATTCTCTATTGATGAAGATGAAGGACTTGTTTATTTCAGAATGAGACTATGCATTCCTTCAAGTCAGACTCTCAAGAGAAGGATACTTTGGGAAGCACATGATTCCCCTTTTTCAGGACACCCAGGATATGCAAAAACTCTTAATGCTGTCAGGAAAAGTTATTACTAGCAAAAAATCAAGGGTGATGTACTTAAGTATGTCACTAAATGTCTAAATTGCCAAAGGGTAAAATCTGAACGTGTCAAGTTACCAGGAAAACTCCAGCCACTTGACATTCTCCAGATGAAATGGGAATTTATTAGCATGGACTTTGTAGTTGGATTACCTTCTGTACAAGGAGGATATAACTCAATAATGGTGATAGTAGACATGCTAACAAAGGTCGCTCATCTTCTCCCAACAAAAACCAATTACAAAGCTTCAGATATTGCTAGAAATTTTGTAAAAGAGATTTTTAGGTTACATGGGTTACCTAAAAGGATCATCAGTGATGATCGTGATTCTCTTTTCACATCACACTTCTAGAAGAGTTTATTTGAAGTCATTGGAACCCAACTTTGTTTCAGTACTGCTTATCATCCATAAACTGATGGGCAGACAGAACGAGTTAATCAAGTAATTGAGGATATTCTACGTGCATATTGCAACAAGGAACCTAAAAGGTGGATTCAGTATCTATCCTTAGTGGAATTTGCCTATAATGCCTCCTATCATCGAAGTATTCAGATGACTCCATTTCAAGCACTATATGGTCAAGATTGTCGTATGCCACTTAATTTTTCCGATCCTACTCTAAGGGTAGAAGCCTTGAGAAAAATGATAGAAGAAATGGATGATCAAATCAAGATCATCAGACAGGATATTTAAGCTGCCAAGGATCGACAAAAGATGTATGCTGATCTAAAAAGGCAAGAACGAATCTTCAAAGAGGGAGACATGTCTTCATCCGTGTCCATCCAAAGAAGAGTTCTTTGTCTTTAGGAGAGTTTAAGGAGCTAAGTCCAAGATATTGTGGACCCTATAAGATTCTCAAGTGCCTAGGACCAAGCACTTACAAGATACAACTCCCTGAGAATATAAAAATCCACAATGTATTTCATATTAGCTTATTGAAAGCATACATAGCTAACCCTAACCATATCCTTGATGATAAACAAGTTGTAATACCTAGCCAAGGAGTCCTTGAGCTACAACCTGACAGAGTAATTGATGTAAGGGAGAGAAAATTGAGGAGTAGAACCCTTAGAGAATACCTTGTCCAATGGAAGGATTATCATGAAGAAGATGCTTCATGGATAGATGAGGATGCTCTTCATCAACAATACCCACAATTTATCTCGAGATGAGGACATCTCGATTTCTCTAAGGGGAGAAGGATGTAATATTCCCAGGCAATAAAAGTTAGTTGGTTAGTTCAAAAGTTAGTTAGTCAATTAATAAGTTAGTAAGGTTACTAACTAAAGGAAAAAATTAACTAACATTAATAACTAACTAAAATAAATAAATAAATAAATAAAACCGAGAGTTGTAACTCCATAATTCTTACAAAATTAACAAGGACCGTAGCCACCCTTCATGGAAGTTATAACGTGAACAAGAGATATGAGCTATATTAATCACTAATGTTAATGTGCGTAATAAGGATGGTCTAAGAATATTAAACTTTTGGACAAGACTAGAATATTTTAGATATTTTAGATTTAAAAAAAAAAAGAGATATGGAGATTCTAGAACTAGATGTCATTTAAAAGAAAAAAAACAAGTGATGTGTTAGTTAGTTTGAAGATTTTATAAAAAGAAAAATAAAAAAAAGTGACTGGCGAAATTGCGCGCGCCGCGATCGCAGTCTACATGCAGTAGACAACACTTCGAATAGAAAAAAGAAGAAGGAGTGATCTGAGAGCTTTCTAATCAAGTGTCTTGGGGTTTTACCCCCTTTCGGAGCCAATGGAACCATTAGATTTATGATCTGAACATCAGATCATTCGTCTTTCCAAGATCCCCCTCCACAAAGAGCTCCATTTCTCAACCACAAGCCCTCTTTTCCAATTCACTATAAATAAGAGGCATGGGGGGCACTTAGGGAGACATATGGAGACCCCGAGAGGCTGCGAGAGAGAAGAAGAGAGAAAAAAGAATACTCCTTCAAGAGACTACGAGAAGCTAGAGAAAAGAGAGAGAGAGAGAGAGAGAGAGAGAGAGAGAGAGAGATAGCTCAAATCCCTTGTCTCGATCTTTAGCTAAGCCATATTCTCTTACGCTCTCTTATCTCAAATCTATCCCACCCTCCCTATCTCTCAAACCACTCGTGGATGATGGCTCCAAAGCGACGAAGTGGAAAAACCATGGAGATCAACGCAACTGGTTAAGCAACAGGTATTGCCAATGATACGGGAGTGGCCGAGGTTGCGGGAGTTGCCACTACCAATGGAACATCGGGTGTGGCTAATGTGAGCGCAAGTCATTACTAGATTATTATTTTGCAATATAAGATAATTACATAAGATATTGGCTTCCATATTCTTCACTTACACATTAAATTGATAACTCATCTAGAAAACATATTAGTACAAGCATAAAACGATTAATCACTATGATTTGTAGCTAGAATAGTTGAGATTCTAAGGCATAGAATCAGGATAGAATTAATTGCCAAAGGTTATTGTACATATGTCTTTATGCGCATTCAATATAGTAATGATCAAATGCGACAAGGTTAAGAGTTGATTAGTGATGGTTATAGAAGCTGATTGTCTATTTAGGAATCCTATAGGTCATCTCGTTGAGTTATTGACACAATATATTTCCTTAAGGGATTTTACTTATGTTCGATAAGTGAATCCAAATGGAAAACTCATGCCTTGCTTAATATGTTATAAGAGGTGTACTCAACACTTCTTTATGGGGAGAAGAATCCTCATTCGAATGTAAGGTTACCTTAGGATAATGTCTACCTTGGCTATGTGAAGCTGTGAATTACATGTTGGGATGATTGTCATTGCATCATTTGATACACATTTTAAAGGAATGTTTGTGTTTGCTAGAATCTAGATTTTTGATTGAAATTATTGTTAACAGAATAAAAGGAAGGATCGTGCTAGGCTACCCCCAAGCTAGCGGCGAGACCCTACTCCAAGGGGGTCATGATTATCGCTACGAGAGGCTTGGACCGGCTCCGTAGGTGAAAGGTCTCTCAGTACGGATAGTCTCGGGTAGTAGGAATTGTAGGTGCCAGAGGGGGCTCTAGCTGTAAATCCTACATGGTTCCAAGAATCTGACGAGCCCCTTTGTGACCCAGGATGGGATCCTGGAACCCTAAATACTAGTTATGAGGGTGGAATCTTGGTGGACAGAATATCCTTATGGGATTTTGTGTATCTCCCGCTGGGACGGAATGATGGAAATTGTAATAAACTTCCAATATAATAAAGAAGTTTGCTTTACTGTTCGAATTGTATGCGTGTTGGTGAGATAAATTATGTGAAGGAACATGTGACTTAATGGACTAATTAAGGAAGCTAGTTGTATATGTTCCAATAAATGTGTTGTAGGTAATTAAAAAACTAAAGATGACCCATCATCAGAGGAAAGCGGGTGGGCGTAACCCCGACGGGTCCGTCCAATGGTAGTGTGGTCCTGGTTAGCTGGGAGCTTTTCTACATCGGAAATAGAAATAGGAAGACGATAAATTGACCAAGTAGTCATTAGGTAGAACCGACTTGCATTGTTTTAGGGGGCTGGAATGGGATTTTGCCTTATGGGCAGGAGGGTTGACGTACCGCACTCCCCTCCGTCTCCCATTCTCTTTGAACCAAGTGCAATGGCAAGTCCGCTTCAGATCGAGTAATCCTCTAAAAAGTGGAACTCGAAATTACTGACGCTAGCTGGCTGCTAGGAGACCCATCCGATTTTAGGAACCCAAATCTTCAGGTCGATCTTAGTGGGTTCAGCTGAAACTCTCCCGTTGCGAAGTAGACTCGGTAGGGCCTAAGTGACAACCCCATGATGTTCCAAGGGAGCACCAGTGGCATCATTTATGGGAAAACCTACTGATGGACTACTAAAAGGTGTGCCGTGGATTGAGACAAGCGGACACCTCACAACCATTGTTCCAAAGTCCGATCGAGCCAGGATCAACAACACTTGACTTATCAGAATATTTGGAATTTATGTTTCCAGATTGGTCAGAATCTTATTATAAATTGGCTTTTGATGACATTGATCTTCACTTAGAAAAAATCAAAAGGCTAAGAGAAGAAAACAAAGTTCTTGATCAAATGCCCTTATGTGTTGACCCAGAAGAGCAAGACAATGAAGACTTCACTAGACATGTTCACAACAGAATCAATTCTAGATATTTGGGTGAAAGTATACATCAAACTCCACCAAATCTACCACCTATCAAAACACCTGCATGGTATTACAAGGATCAAGCATATTTTGAGGAAAGAATGGCTCATGCTATCACATCTTCAGATGAAGATGGTGAAAGTGTAATTGAAGAAGAATTCACACCCATCAATCCTCACAGGTCAAAATCTCCTACAAGCATTCTTAGAGCCCAAATGAATGCCCATTAGCATCACCATTTTGTTACTCCAATTGTTCCATTGAATGCTACTACTTCTAGTTTAGCTTCCAAAACCACTCACAATGATTTCTACAAGAAAATTGGAGTCCCCTAAGAAAGTTGGCTCATTTCCTATCTAGTCTATTGATGGCAAAACACTAGAAGAGATAAAATTACTGATCTACATGATATATGCATATGCAGGCGAGAAGATAGTTGACAAGCCACAAACTAGCAGGATTGATATCATGAATGCAATTACTCATGGCTTTGTGGGCAGCGTCAAACACTGGTGGACATCTATACATCCACAGGTAAAACTGGCCATTGCACAAAACCCTGACCCTGTACAAATATTTTTTGAATTATTACTAGGTGAGTTAGTGGGAAATAAGCTTGATGACGTTTTGGAAGCTCGTGAAGCTTTCTTCAAGTCAAAGCTTTGTGACCCCAATATGTATAAGGAATATTTGATCTACATGTGAGATCTACTCTATGAGGGTTTGGGAGCACATGACAATACAATGAAAGAACATTTAGTGTGTTCTTTCCTGGAGCCTATTCCATTTTACTGCAAATAGAAAATGAAAGCAAAAAGCAGAGATTTCACAGACAATGTGAGACAAATCATCCAGACAATTGAACAAACAGTGAAAGAAGTTTGCCACCATAAAAAAATGACTCAATTGAATCAAAAGTTTCCTCAGTCAATCTACAACAAGCAGGCTTACAAGTTTGACATGGATTTTGGATGTGAAAGACGCAATTGTGACAATTCCTCAAAATATAGTCACCGGCATCATCGACATCGCCACTCCTCCACGTATCACAAAAACTATTCTCATTCTAAACCATTTTTCAACAAACAGGAATATAGTGGCCACAGACACTCAAAGCATTCAAGGAAGCCATACAGACACTCAAAAGGAACATCATCATACAAAAATAAAGAATACACAAATGATTCAAAGAAGAAGGATCTAAAATGCTTCATCTATGGAAGTCCCTCACATTTGGCGAACAAATGTCTGAAAAAAGAAAAAGAGTAGAATAATTCCGCCAAGGTAAATATGCGCATCTATGATTCAAACTCATTAGATGATTCAGCAGAATATTCTACATCAGATCACTCTACAAATGGTTACTCATATGATGAAGACACTGAAACTCGAGAAGAACTCAGTACTTTAGAAGAAAGTGATTCAGCCATTGATTTTGGAATTGAATCAAGTTCTCCCCACTCCTGACATACTGTAGAAGAGTCAAAAGAATCATCAGAAGATACTACTTCTGATGCAATAGAAGTTTCAAATGAAGACACAATTGTTTCTTCAAATTTTCATCCTGTCAATGCCCATAAGTCTTATTCTCCAGGAGACAGGAAGCAAAGGTTCATGGCTTTAGCTTTCAGTTCTTATTTAAAAGGAAAACAAAAGAAAGTCAATTCCTCTGAATCAATAGATGACTCAGATACAAATATATCTTCATCCAAGCATAAGAAACATAAGGATAAGCTTAGACAAGAATTTTTTGTAACCCTTATGACTTTCCTAAACCAGGTACATTGGGACCGGAAACAAAGAATTAGGTCAACATGTTTGTGCCCCACAAGTTAGAAAGCATGCATCAACCCAGAACTGCATCACAGTTACTTCAATCTCTAACACCTACAATAAATGCTACTTAGTAGATTGGTGAAGAAATGGTAAATGCATTTACCCAAATGCAGCAAGAAGTACATTCACTATGCGAAGTATATAGAAGGATTCTCTACAGCCAGAAAGAATTAGCAGAAGGAACAACAACTATTCTTAGAGACCTTCTCCCAGTACTTCAACACCAATAGCTCTAGTTAACCAAATTAGACTGAGCAAAGACATTCAAGGTAAATGCCTTGGATACTGGTGGTCCTATCCCCATGGTATGTGTTCATCTCAAAAACATGCCACAGTTCTCCCTGTATGTGGATGCCCTACTTGACATAGATTCAAGTCTTACCATTTCCCCTTTTGAGCTTTTCCCAAGAAAATGCATAAAAGCTACCACTCTAATCATAATGGAGCTATCAAATAATAAGGAAATTACTCTCATTCATGTGACTCAAGCCTATCTTCATTTTGGCAAAATAAAAGTGCCAATTGAGATTTAGCTCATGTGCTAGATGCGCTACGATCTTTTGATCGGTATTGATATTCTTCAGCATCTTGTCCCATATACTTTTTGGTCAAATAAGTTTGGTATCACTTATCAAGCCAAGAAGACAGAGCTACCCCTACTCCCTAAGATTGGTAGATTGGTTTACTCAATAATCGAAACTACTGGCCCTGATAAAATAGCAGCATGTGAATTTTGGATAAAGCAGGAAATGAAGAAGTATGTGCATCAGATCAAAGGCATGGAAACAATGCTTCAACAATTCATGCATGAAGATTCTTTGGTCTATAAAGAAAAAAGGAAAAATTTTGCTATTTCTTTGCCAATCCAGCCTAATGCTGTACCTACAAAGGCTATCCATCAAGGGATGAAAGAAGAAGACTTAGTACTCTGTAAAGAGGAAATCAAGTCTCTATTAGAAAAAGGATTGATTGAACCTACAAATTCCCCGTGGGCTTGCCAGGCATTTTATGTCAATAAGCACTCGGAGCAAAAGTGACGGAAAAAGAGAATGCTGATAAATTACAAGCCCCTCAACAAATATCTCATAGGGCATGGACACCCTATCCCTTTAAAGGATTTTCCTTTGAAAAGCATCAAGAAAGACGAAATATTTAGTAAGTTTGATCTCAAATCTAGTTTTTGGTAACTACCACTAAAAGAAGCAGATAGGTACAAAACAATGTTCTGCATCCCCCATGGCCACTATCAGACAGTTCTTTCTTTTGGCATAAAGGTTGCTCCAACAATATTTCAAGAATGGACTAACTCAGTGTTTGGCAAATTTCCATTTTGTCTAACATACATAGATGACATATTGGTTTTTTTAGATACCATCCAAGATCACTTGGAGCATCTCTCCTAGATTGCTATTGCTGTAGAAGAAGCTAGAATGGTTTTATCACCCACAAAGTCCCTACTATTTCAAACTTCTATTGAATTCCTTGGAATTGAAATAACCCAGGGATAGATCAAACTACAAGACCATGTTTTGAAGAAAATCTTGGATATGCCAGACAGCCTAACCTCAATCAAAAAATTACAACAATTTTTAGGATGTCTAAATTGGATAAATTCATCCACTTCTAATATTGCCATATATTCAAAAGAGTTATATCCTTTATTAAGGAAGGATAATTTTCATTGGCACAATATTCACACATTGGCCGTACAAAACATAAAAAAACTAATTGGCAATCTTCCTCCCTTAAGATTGCCATCTGGTCATCCACTCATTCTCTATACAAATGCATCTGACTGAGGATGGGGAGCATGTCTTTGTGAAGAAGAAAAAGAATCTACAGCACTATACCCTTGTAGATATGCATTAGGGATTCTCTTGACCACTCAAAAGAATTATCCCTCCTACCAAAGGGAAATCCTTACAATGATTAAGGTTGTTAAAGCCTTTCGCTCTTTTGTAGAATTTTTCCCTTTCACAATCAAAACTGATTTGAAACATGTACCAGGATACTTGACAAAAAAGTGCCAAATGAAATCGGCAACAAAAGATTACTTCGGTGGTCACTCACTGTTCTTTGATGCTTTGGATGTCACATTCGAGCATGTGCCATGAATCCAAAACATTATAGTTGATTTACTTTCCCAAAAACCACCTTGAAGAAAAGTAAATTATGCCTGATGCACAATTTTCCCTCTCGCCTTTATCAAAACCCAATTCTTGTTCCCACCAATAGGCATCAAAACCACTTTATGTAATGTCTCAAGATGCCCCCGCTCTACTTTTTAGAAGGAAAGGCTTTTGCCTCTCATCGATTACCTATATAAGGCCCTCATTGTAACCCACTGTAACGTAACAAATAACAAGAGAGCAAGTTTCAATACCAAAGTCTTCTCATTCGTCTTGACTCTTTTGCTCCATATCTGCACTGGTCATTTCATCTAGAACCATATCTCGTTGCATCGTGCTATCATCTCTTATCTGTCTTATACTATGTTTGTCTGTTTTCGTTGTTCCGTTGTGTACTCTAGTGAGTTAGCTTCTCAATGATGGGGTTTCCAATATTCTCTGTCATTATCACAAAATTGATACAAAATAGTAAGCAAGTCTTTTGCAACCTTTCACAACAAATGTAAAGTAACACAAAAGTAGCTTGTTTTATTGACTACTTAATAGTGCATGTAATTTGCAACTTGTTTGCAGATAAAACTTATGTTGGCTTCCTGACAAATACCTCAAAACTTATAGATTCAAAATCTATCATCTATGCATCCACTTTTGGTCAGCACAATTGAAACCATAGTATATCTTGAAACTGTTGTCCCACAACCTTGCATGTCTATAACGGGACCCAAGACAACCTCAAATGGCCAAAAAACCAACGAGATAGTCCTAAAGGGCTAATGTGTAGAATATTCAGTGCTTTACTTGCACACCAAATCTCACAGAAATCTAAAATTTTCTCTTTGTCCTACTTCCAGTGCCTCCACAAGCACCATTGAAGAGAAAGAGTGGAGAGCTAGGCGAATCAATCATGGCATCTCTAACAACCTCTCTAGACTTCAAAGATCAAATTGCCAATATCAGATTGCATCTTGAAAGCTTCCAGATTGTTGATTTGCTAAGATACCCTCCATAGAGAGCTCCTCTTCTTGGCCACAACCCTTCTTTTTCAATTTAACTATAAATACAAGGCATGAGGAGCCGTTGAAAAGTAGCCCCGAGCAAGAGAGGAGAGGTTCTTCTCAAGAGTATAGAGCAAGAAGGAGTGGAGCAAGAGAAGCTCAAGGATAGGGATTCTCATCATGAAGACAACCGTGGGCTCTTGGAATCGAATCCTCCATCCCTTCTATCCCACTTCCTTGTGGAATGAAGACTTCTCTCGATTTTTCTAAATTCCTAGTGATCGCCATGCCCCATCAATCAAATTCCCATCAATCCAATTGCAATGATCCCAAGCTCTCTTCTAAAAGTCCCCTTTACAATCTAGGGATTAAAGACCATGGCCCTAGAGAAGAAAGTTATGAATGTCGCGAAGGCACGAGCTGCCAATAACAATGCGGACACAATCACTACAAACGCAATGACGAGTACTAGGATTACAAACAAAGCTGTGAATACCATCAACCAAGCACTCGTCATGGATCCCCAGGTACTATATTTTGATAATAAAAGGTAGCTAGCAAGCCATCATCCCATGAATTGACAACAAAAGCTATGTTTGTAAAATATGATTTTGTGAATTGTCAAAAGAACACTTTTCGTGATAAAACTAACTGTTATCTTTTTTTAATCATGGGACTCACAAAACTCCATTGGAAAATTCCACCAAGGGTAAATTCTCAAAAATAGAATGCTTGTTTAGATTCAATCCAAACTAGGTCCAGAGAAAGGGGAAATCCAAGAAGACTATTGGAAGGTATTACCACTTATGCTAAGTTTTGCCTTGATATTAATATTTTTGGAAAGGAAAAATTTGTTTTGGAAATAAATTTGTTAGAAGTTTATATACAATGCATTCAAAATAAGATGTTCATGATTATAAATTAGGTACTTATCTTTCCTAAAAATCATTAGGCTAAAAGATGAATGATCGGGTCAGATTGTCGACTGAGGTAGTATTCCAATGAGCACCAAACGCCAACTGAGGCAGTGTTCTTGATGGCGCTAGACCTCCCCAAGTTCAGCGTGAATAAAACCTACTGCAAGGGGTTTTCTTCTTCTTCTTTTTTCTTCACGTTAGTGAGTATAGACCAATCATGATGCAAAAGGTCTTGTCATAGGGAACTCTAGTCGGTAGCAGGAGGAGGTGAGGATAATAGGGGGCTCTCGTCGTAAACTCCTTAGGCTCTTACGAACTGCCAACTACCCTCTGAATTCAAGACAATATCCTGAAAGTTCCAACACTAGTTGAGGAATTGAACTTGGAAGGAATAATACATTCGGGTTGACATCATTCTAGTTAGAATAGAAAACATTGTAAAAAGGTATTTTTCTTAAAGGAACTATTAAGAAGGGATTAGTTTACTATGCTTTTGTGTCACGAATTAAAGGTGTGTAACAAATTTGTATTAGGAGATAATTCAAAGAAGTTGTTTTTATATGTTGAACTTAAGGTGGTAGGTAATTAGGTAATTAGGTAATTAAAAATACTCTCTCGAGGGAGGCAGGAGGATGATCTATGGGGTTAGGTAGTCTCAGTAAGATGAGAGCTTTCCTAAGAAGGAATAAAAATCACATTTTTGACGGACCATTAGAGATCAGAAAGCTTGACTTGCATCACTTTAGAACCATGGGCAGAAGGGATCAAAGTGCCACACTCCCCTTCGTCTTCCATTCTCTTTGAACATAGCATGATGCAATCCCGTTTCAGTCACCAAATTCTATAAGGGATGGAAACTCGAACCACTGACACTAATAAACTATTAGTAGTTGATTTGATAAAAAAGGCTCAGGTCGATCTTCATGGGAACGATCAAAACTTCCACTGCATGGTAGACTTAAGCAAGCCGAGTTAGCAAACTCCGAGGGTTTTCGTCAAAATCCCAAACGATGTTTCTATGAGATCTCTTGGTGGGCTACTAATAACGTACTGCCAAGGAAGTAGCTCAGGCAAGCACATTACAATTGGTATTAGAGTGCACGTTGATATAGGACATGGCACAAGTAAATAAACCTAGTTATAATTACAATATAACATATCTTTTCCTTAAGTGGTAAAAATCTTCTCTTGTTAATATATGTTCTTGATTTCTGGTAGAAAGAAAAACCTTGGGAACGATTCTTGTTTTTCCAAGTTATATTTATGTCAACAATGCACTCCTCTAGTTTTAGCAGGAGAAACCAGATGATGTGAATATTAGATCAGATATATAATCCTTCATCCTTGTGTATTACGAAAGATGATGGATGTTAAGCGGAGGGTATTGTTACATTGACGCAAACTGACTTGCTTTCCTCCAAAATAATTTAAAGGGGCTATGGATGGAAACCCTTAAGGTTGCCAAGATTTATCTCTTCTATGAGGCCAGGGTAAACTCAAACATGTTCACTAGAGGACAACAAGTCAAATTAAGCCGGTACATCTATGAGGAGATTACAAAGGTTATATCGGCTGATCGAGTCATGGTTGTATGATGCTCCAGTTGCCACAACTACAAGAAACATAGATTACCTAATCTTTCCCTAAAATATAGATTTTTGGATATCCATTTCCAAAATCCTATAATTACTATGCAATGGATGTATCACAATGACATGCCTAGATTGTGGTAGAAAAACCTTTTCCAAGAATAATATGAGGTCTCGAACTACTCGAATAATGTATTTCCTTCCTATTGAAATTCCTTCGTCCAATCAGGAGGTTGCAAGATGGGTGCTTCAATCAGACACTGCTTCAAAGTGTTGAAGGCCTTGTCACACTCATCTGTCTAGATAAACTTTGCATCTTTCCTCAAAAACTTATGTAGGGGGGCTACCTTTGTCACAAAGTGTGCAATGAACCGTCTGATAGCCCACATGGCCAAGAAATCCCCTCAAACTATTTGAGCTTGGTGTTGTCAAGGCTACGATATTCTCAATCTTTGTAGGGTCTATTGCTATCCCTTGTATAGAGACAATGTGGCCTATTAGAACTCCTAAAGAGACTCAAAAGATTCATTTGTCGAGGTTGAGAGAGATCCCATACTCTTGACATTTGTCAAAGCACTGTTCCAAGTGTCCCCAATACTCACAGATTAGGCTATAGACACAGAAGTCATCTAGCTACACCTCAATGAAATCATGCAAATTATTTTGAAATGTGGCCATCATCACTTGCATTGGAAGGTAGTAGGAGCATTAGAGAGCCCAAAAAGACTCAATTCATACCTCAAGAGAAAGAAAAAATGACTGATATGAAACCTTGAGTTGAAGCTTTGAATCCAAGCTGAAGCAAATGATAAAGATGCTCCTCGAATGGTTAGTTCTAATACTAGTTGAAGGAAATGAGCCTAAAGTGAAAGCATGCAAACAAAAGTAAGAGCTCTAGTGGAAGGAGCAAGAGTAAGAGAGACAGAGAGAGAAAGAGAGATAGAGAGAGAGGGATACAAGATGTGGGAACTCTAACAGTCACAATGTGTGTCTGACCTTCCCTTTGTTCAAATATCACTGAATGAATAAATAATGAAGTGACAATGATGGATGCCCACTACTTTTAGTGTATAGGTGTGTGGATGCTACTAGTGTAGTTATATATGGGCGGCTGGGTACATTCGCCTTTATCCCCAATAGCTTATAGATAGGCTAACTCCCAATCAACCCAAAACTTAAACAAGTAAGCTAGCTTCAATTAGTTCAGGAAGTTTTCTAGATAGGTAAGATAACGCTGGCTAGTCCAATAATCAGATAGACAAGTAGACTAGCCCCCTTTGTCTATTTATTGTAGATAAGTCCCAATAAGTAGGTAGATAGGTAGAAAAGTATTTTCCCCTCAATCGTGGTTTAGTCTGAGTAAATAGGTGGGAAGATAAACAAGCATGTTGACTCTCTATTGCTTCAGGCTCAAAGTACCTCTCAAGCATATCAATTATAAAGTACAATCAATCTTATGCAAGCATCCAATCATGAATCAAAATGCACAACATTCCTCACATAAAATTGAAATGTTTAATTTTTGAAAGATTTTTTTAAATATTCTTAATGGGCCTAGCCTACTCGAATCTACTTCCTCTTTCTAAATTGATTTCTCACATATTTGGTCTCCTAACTAGCCATGAGTATTTTAGAGCAAGCAAAGTAAACATGTGAGAGATCAATTCCTCACCTTTCCATCCAATCAAGCATACAACATCTTCCATTTCATCACATTTAAGAATATGGGCATCTTCAGTGAGTTGATTCTATTCTTTGTGCAAGCAATAGAACCTTGCAATAGAACCAAAATGTTTGTCTCTACAGGAGCACAACAATGGGACATTGAACAAAGACTCATTGTTTCAAGAGCTCAATACACATACGGCTCCACTAGTTCTCACCTAACTAGCTCGCACTTTTGCTCCAAACCATCTAAACTTCCTTATTACTCCTAATGAATTAAAAATGCTAAGAGATCCAAAGATATAGTAGACTTAGCTACTTACCTTCTCAACATTGTAGTCCAAAAGGTCTAAGAATCTTTTTAATTATCTCTTGCTTGGTATTTTGCTCCTCAATTTATCACCTCACTTCCTTCGCACTACAAAAAAAAGGCCTCTTAGATGCACTTTTAGATGCGATTTTTGAATTGAGAGAAAATCTTATGGGCACGTCTACAAGCCCGCCTATTTGTGCGTCTATCATTTCGCATCTATAGTCACATGTATGAGGAAATTCACACGCACCAATAGACGCGCTTTAGACGCGCATATACATGCATGAATACAAGCGCATACAAAAACCAGAATTGTTATTTATTTAATTTCTTTTGTGCGTCTACAAGGAAAATTAGATGGGCATATAGACACGTTCGTAGACGCGCTTTTATAAGCGCCAGTAGACGCGAACGCAAAACCAAAAATCTCCTTTTTTTAAAAAAAAATATTTAATTTCTTTTTATTAATTTGAATTATATAGCACGTGTATGAGTGCCTATACTCTGCATTTTAGACGCGAGTATAGACACACATTTTCTACAATTTAGATGCGCAAATAGACGCAAAGCACAGAATTGGAAAAAAAAAGCAACCACATGCTCTCTGGTTTTTTTTCCCCCTCCCATACATCAAATTGTGCATTTGGGAAAAACACAATGGATCTGAAGGCACGAGAATTGAAAACCAAAATCCATGTATTCATTATATATAAAACGCATTTACATGGGGAGTTTAAGTGCTTGCAACCTAAAGCGTGGCCGCAAGCAGTAGGCTCAAAGATGGATAATAGATATACAAGGAAACAAGGCCATAGAGGAGGTATGGTGCTCCTCTACGAATCTGAAGAAGAAACATCTTCGCTAGCACCACCATGGCTACTAGCGTCGCTATCCCCCTCCTCGCTATGCTCCACATCGGGGTTCGCCTACACACACAAAAGATCAAGGTTGCTTACATACAATTGCAAAGAAAAAGTTATAATTAGCTATACTTTTAATAGGAAAGTAAGAAAAACATACCTCCTCTAGCTATCGAATCCTCATAGCCCGGTTGTATTGCTCCTCAGTGATGAGACCCTCCTCATAGAAGTGAAGCCATGTGGTTGCGCAGTTATGGCCTCGATGGTAACCTACCTCTCTAGGAGTAGGTATCCTAACAACGATAGTAGTCTACAAAATAATTATAATATATACAAATAATTATGAGACACAATGTATTAGAACAAATTATATAAAGAATTGAAAGAAATATAAATTTTAAAAAACTAGAAATCAAAATATACTTACAAACTCTGCCTCCAATGACTCTCTGCCGCCCGATCCGTAATGGACGATCCCATGGTTTCCATTTGGATGCGTCGCGCCTCTGCGTGCTGGCGACTCTTCACTTTCTCTACTTCTATCTTCTTGGCTTTCTTCCACTCTATGTGGTGGCACATAGGTGGTTGGCTATAGGCTCCACGCCCCTCCTCCTGTCTCCGCAGTGACTCCCTGGCACGTGTCATGAGGTGGGATCTTTTGTTGTGAAGCAAATCCCTCACTTTTGTGTGTCCCCAATCATCTGAGAATCGCTGACCCTCAGGATTTGGGTACCTCCTATGGACTGCCCTCAACACGTCCTGCCACAAGCCGCTTTTATGATTCTTGAAGTAAATGAAACAATCTTTATACGTCGCATGCACGATGCTCCTCATGTACACCATTACATCCCTTCCTTCATCATTATGGAAGATGCCACCAGTATCTATAACTCTATAGTACTCGCGTACTGGCTCCTCTACATGAACTTCTTGTGAGGGTGATCGCTCGCCACCTCCTAGGCAACCCCCACACAAGCCTCGTCCTCCCCCTCGACTCTCCCTCCTCCCTCTCTGTCAACTATCCTCTGCCTTGCTAGATGCACATGCTTCTGCAAATGCACGTGCATTGGCTCACGCTTGTGCTTCAGCCGATGCATGTACAGGAGCTGCACATGGAGTACTTGCAATCGGATTTTGGACATTTGGTGTTTGGGAAGCAGTGCCAGGCAAAGACATTAGAGGCGTTCTAAACATGACGCTGAATATCTCATCTGCTAGCTGTGGGAGAGCGACTAAGATGTCTAGTCATCCCATGAAGTCTTCCTTACTAGGAAAACCTCCAAAAAAAGCATTGACCCCTCTGCTGAACAAGCCCAATGTATCATTCATGTGATCCAAATCTGGGCCATTGCTAGATGAACCAGGATGCGACATCTGCAAACAAAACACAAGAATAAGACAAATTTGCTAAACTGCAATATTGTGTAAACTGTACTATTGTGTAACATATTCGTACAATTCTAGAAATAAAAAATTATTTTTTTATCAGAGCTAGCGCGTGTATAATTGCGTCTGAGATGCAGAATAGATGCGCTCTCAAACACTTCCCTGAAGTCAAACCTTTTGGTTAGAGCGCGTGTATATTCGCGTCTGAGATGCAGAATAGATGCGCTCTCAGACATGTCTCTGAAGTCAAAGCTTCTGGGCTGAGCGCGTGTATTCTCGCATCTGAGATGCAAAATACACGCGCCTGGAGATGCGAATTTGAAGTCAAAGCTTTTGGGCAAATCGCGTGTATTCTCGCATTTGAGATGCAGAATACACGCGCTTGGAGACGCGACTCTGAAGTCAAAGCTTCTGGGCAGAGTGCATGTATTCTCGTGTCTTAGATGCAGAATACACACGCTTGGAGACGCGACTACAGATGCGATTGCAACAAACATAGCTGCGCGTCTATGTCTACATCTGCACTGAAATCTACACACGCTGTTAAACGCGCTAAGTCGACTGCTTTCAATTCGACAACCACCATCCATAATTTATTTGTGATATAAGAAGTTTAATCATAGATCCTAATACACAAAGAGAGAGAGAGAGAGAGAGAGAGAGGACTCACCTTAGGTCTTTGGTGTGGACAGGTGGTGGTGGTGCTTCCTTCCCATTCTTCCTCTCCTTTGTGAGTTGCTCTCCCTTGATGCTTAGCTGCTTGTTGTCTCCTCTCTTTGCTTCTTCTTTCTCTTGTTGTCCTTTCTTTTGTTCTCTCTTTCTTCCTCTCCTTGGCTTTTTTCTTTTCTCTCTTGTCTCTTTGAAGTGAAAGAAGAGGTGAGTCATGAGGAGGTGAGGCATGAAGAGATTAGTGGAGGTAGACTGCATGTCGGCTGAACTCGAGCTTTAGAACGCGCAAAAACGCAGGAAAGGAAAGGCACAGTTTGAAAAGAAATGATTCAAGTATCTTTTGAATTTTGACTTTTGCGTCTATGTTTGCGTGTATATGCGCGTCTAAGTTTACACAAATGCGCTTATAGACGCGAATTTAGACGCACAGATAGACGCAGATTTAGACGCGTAGTTAAACGCAGGTATAGACACGCATTTAGCACGCTTACATTTTTATCATGAGTTTTTGTATTTAAGATAAGTTTTGATAGTAAGTTCTTATCATAAGTTTTTATGTATTTATGATAAGTTTTGTGTATTTAAAATTGAGATCTTAGAATAATTAATACACCTTGAAGTTTTTATGTAAACATATGAATAACAAATTTGATGTTGTCATGAATTAGGTTTAATCATGTCGTCGTCGTCACCTAGTGCGGTGCATGCCGATGAGTCAACGAGCACATCCTCAAGTGAGGATGAAACATTACGTCTTCATAATCGAGATGCATGGCTACGACGAAAAATTAAATGCATGTGTGATCGTTGTCGAGGGTGTATTTTTTGAGCATGTCGAGTTGCAATGTCACACCTCAGCATGTATGGAGAATGGGACCGAGAAAAATCACCGGTATTCATTGTTTTTAACACTAAGATTGCTAGTCTATGTTACTCAATATATATCAACGTACATGTAACTCCCTTTTGTGGTTGAGCAGGATGCGGTGCCACATCCTCAGATGCTCCCTCCCGGGCATCAAGAGGCTGCAAAACGTTGACGCGAGGAGGCAGAGTCTTCAAGAAGAGTGGAGGCTGACGACCATGATAGTAGCTCTCATGAAATGCCCCATCAAGTTGTAGAGAATGAGATTTTGGACAATATGGTACATAATCTATTTTCGCAATCGGTTCGGGGAGAAGGTCACTCTACAAATCCAAATGACCCACTATACGTAGCGTCATCTACTCCGTTGTATAAAGGTTGTACGTACTCCATTCTTCGTGCATCCCTCGAGATACTTAACTTGCAAACAATTTATGGATGGAGTAATGTCAGTTTGAATGCGTTATTGAAGTAGGTATCAATTCACTTTGGCTTATGAATCATAATATTAATTGTTCTATTTTGAAATCAGACACAAATATATGTTGGTGATTTTTTAACTCACTTTTAAAAATATATGTAGGTTATTATCACAAATGCTTCCAAAGGGAAACAAATTGCCAACTAAGAGAGAGCAAGCAAGACATTACTTGACATCTCTGGGAGGCCTCGATTATGTCAAGATCCATGCATGTGTCAATGATTGTGTCTTATTTTGTGGGATTCATGAGTTCGCACGAGAGTGTCCTGTTTGTGGCGAATCAAGATACAAAGTGGAGATGAAGTCAATGGATGTGCCTCGTAAGGTTTTGCGGTATTTTCCGATTGGTCCACATATTCAACTTATGTTCAAGTGTAAGTCTATTGGAAAGCTCATGTCATGGGATGCTAGTCATCGTTTAAGTGATGGAAAATGGAGGATCCCTACAGACACACCGGCATGGCAACATATAGAAAATTTGTGGCCCATTTTCAAAGAAGAGCCAAGAAATTTGAGATTTGGTTTAGGTATGGATGGAATCAATCCATTTGGCATCAAAAGCACATCATACAGTGTATGGCCAGTGGTATTGGTGAACTATAATATTCCTCCATCCATGGCAATTAAAAAGGGATATGTAATGTTGTCCCTTCTTATTCCTGGAAAGCACAAGGTAAAAAACATGGACATTTACTTAGAGCCTTTGATTGAAGAGTTAGAAATGTTATGGGAAGGTATTGAGGTGCAAGATACAAGCGCATCTGCATCCTCTAGAGATTTCACGTTGAAGGCCATGTTGTTGTGGACTATGCATGACTTTTCAAGATATGGAGAGTGTTCAGGTACATGTATATAACTCTATATTTGAAATTCAAGACTTGAATCAATTGCATGTTATTAATTTACTTATTTGTTCAGGTTTAACCACATCAAAATATCATGCATGTCCTATTTGCAGTCCCTCTCTAGTTTTCTCTAGGCCGGCACGTTTAAAGAAGGTTATCTATGACAATCATAATCGATTTCTTCCTATTGACCATCCCAAATATGTTCTTCCTACTAATTGAATGACTCCACAATCTCTAACCATTCGAGATTGGAAGGAGAGATGGATTAATGCTGATAGCCACCCTCCACTCGGCATGAGTGGGTAAGAAGTATATTTCTCTCCATTGACTTTAAAGTATTTAGCATGATGAATTGTTTACATAATATATTGTTTGTTTGTTAGGTTCTCTATATTTTTTCGTATTTTGTATTGGATTAAACTAAAGATCAATCACATGTTGGACCCCATGCACATATTCAAAAATGTTGTATCTACATTATGGGATCACTTAATAGGGGCTCGTGATTCAGTCAATGTAAGGGAGGATTTATGTAACATTGGTCACATGAGACGAGCTTGGCCATGCATTGGACCTAGAGGAAAGATTGAGCTACCCATGCACCTTGGATGTTGTCAAAGAACAAGGAAAAAATAGTGAAGGAACAAATATGTAGCTTTCGAACACCCACAGGATGTATGAGATGTCTCAAGGGAGCCTTCATAAAGAAAAAGAAAAGAGATGTGGAGCAACTATCTGGTTTGAAGTCCCACGATTGGCACAAAATGATTCAAGTAAGGGTATCTCTAACCATGAATATAGTAATTAATGGAGTAACTATGTGTAAACTTTGGGGTATGATGACTTTTTTCTCAACTAATCATTTGATCTATGAATATTATTTACATTCAGTTCGTACTTCCTACTAGCATATTCCATTGTGTATCCAAAGATGTACGTGATATCATTTACAAGATGGGAGAGCTTGTGAGGTGTGTATACATTGTATTTTTTCATTATATATTGCATACATCATGTAGTGAACCTCTTTGAATTTCTACACAAAAATAAACAATTGTCAAATACATCCTAATAGATACGTGAGCTCGAAGGAAATTGATCCAAACACATTGCAAGATGCTCGATTATTATCTGTTGAGGTGGTTTGTTTGGTGGAGGAAATTTTTCCTTGGTCCATTTTGACTACTCAATTACATTTACTCGTACATTTGATTGATGAGATCACACTTTGTGGGGCAGTTCATGCAAGGTGGATGTTTTTTCTTGAGCGCTTCATGAAAACCTTGAAAGATTTTGTGAGGCAAGAAACACGGCCTGAGGCAAGCATTGGCTGAGGGTTGGTTAGTGCAATCATCCCTTGTTTATATCTCTGAATATCTTGCTGAAGTGGACCCCTCTCAACCACGACTATGGAAAGACGATGAAGACTTGAGGATGATCTCTATAATACCTCAAGGAAAAGGAATGAGTAAAGTGCTAACAAAAGAAGAACTTTGTAAGTTAAATAGTTTTTGTGTGCTCAATAGTGATGTAATGAGCAAATGGGTGACACTATATAATGAAGCAAGGGCAAGAAGAAAAAGTGAAAGACAAGCGTTTCGTACCAGATATGGATGTAATGTCTCATTTCCAGATCATCTAAATGCACTCCCACATCATATTGATATAGATTGGTTACATGAGGAAATGGAGAGAATGGAAAAAGAGGAGGAAATTAATATATCTCAAGAAGAGTGGGAATACGCACGAGGTTGCTTATCAAAGGTGAGACATACTATCAATTAATTTGTTTCTAGTTATATTTTATATAATAAATTAACATGTTTGATCTTAATCTTTTACTACTAGTGCACATTATTCAATGCTATTTGGTGTGAGGGTAAACATCTTCGAACTCAACGTATAGATGAAAAGAGAAATACCCAAGATTGTGGTGTCCTTGCTCACTTCGAGGATGCCAATGGTACCATGGAAGGTTATTGTGGCTTGATCCAAGATATTCTGAAGCTTGACTTTAGACGATTCTTTATATATGTACTGGATGTGAAGTGGTTTAAAGAAGTAGTAACAAATGGTGAGCATTGCACAATCAGACGTCATCCAAGTGATTTTGTAATCATTGACTCTACAAAATTTCACCAAAACAAGAATGACACATTAGTACTACCTCAACAATGCGAGCAGGTATATATGTAAAAGCTAATTTTTTTATATGTATACATGTGATATATATACATAATATAATAAGTATTTAAGTTTCTTGCTTTTGTTTTTCAAATACAGGTTGTGTATCATCCAATGGTAAACAATAACCGATGGTGGTATGTCATCCCTATATCTAATCGTTCAAAACCAATATATCATAATATTACCGACATAGAGATAGCAGATGACAATCCAACAATTAATAATATTGATGTACATGAAGACGCATAATAGATTATATGCATGATATAGTACAAGATGAACCTCGCAAGGATGTTCCAGGAAACGCAGAAGAGGACAATAATGTGGTTGATGATGATGAAGTTATTGAGCAATATAGCAACACATCTGATAGTGGGATAGACTTATTTGTTTCGTTACCTCTTGGTAACATAGTTGACCTAGAAGTAGATAGTTTAGCAAGGGCTGATCACATTGAAGATGAGATGGATCATTCACTGTAACATACTTAATTCGCTTAATGATTCAATGTGTATTCTTAATTCTATGGAAAATATCATGCGCACATGTGCATACTCAAGAATCAATAGTCAAGTTTAAAGCTAAATTGAATTTTCCATAATAAAAAGGAAGTATTTTTTATCATCTTCAAGTAGAGAAATTACGAGATACATGCAATGCTTGCTACTAATTGTATAATAAGGTTTGTGTCGCTTGCCGCCAATTACTTATATCAGGCTTGTCAACTGGAGAAACTGCCACTCATTAAAGAGCAATGCAAAAATAATTATTAACTCTGGTTTTTTTATTATATTAAGTCCAATTTCAGGTGGTTAAATAATTACGTGTTTGAAAACGCGTCTATATTCGCGTCTATTTGCATGGATATATAGACACAAAATTCGTGTCTATTTACACACTCTTTTACAAGCACATATAGATGCAATGATAGACGCGCCCGACTTTGCGCGTCTAACATGCGCGTCTATGCCTCGTTTCTGTTATGGTGTCGTATCCTCACTATCATAGCTCCAATGTCGAAAGAAGAAGATACAAAAGAAGAAGATGGATAAGAGGTTCTCTTAATCAGCCCCTCGCTCACATTGACACACACTCTCCCCCACATTCTAGTTCTCAACTCAACCTCTTACTCTTCATGCTATAGAAGCAAGAGAGAAAGAGGAGATAGAAGCAAGGAATGAAGATGAGCTTCACCCTCACTAATCTATTATTCAACTCACACTCTCACTCACTTTCACTCATTCTCAAACAATGGTTGTCCCAAGCTAGTAGACAAGAAGATAAAAGAGTGGAAAGTTAAAAGTTGCACACATAAGAATAAGCTCTCTCTATTCGCTTTTACACATTATGTACATGTTAGGGTCTCCACTTTAGGTTGGGAACCCTCTACTTGTTTTCCACTTGTGATCAATCTCTCTCTTTTCTTACATTCCACTTTGGGTAGTGAAAGTAAATAGAGTTACCCAACACAACCTCCTCATCTATTGCATGTTCTCTTATTAAACCTTAAGTGATATTACAACTTTGCACAAGAGTGAGCCCACTTTCTTTCTACAAAAATACAAGATTCCCATACCTATAGCTAATGGATGAAAAAAATTTGTATTCACCTTGCAAACACATGATGCCTAAAGTAACGCACTGAGGCTCTCAATAATTACAACTTTTTTCAAAATTTACTTTTGGCAAACCAATCAACCCTTCTTGCTCTTAGTCTCTTACATTACTATATTAAATAGTTATTATTTTTGGAATACATGTTTACTCCCTTTCCTGAACTCATTAGGGATTTTGAGAATATCATTGAAAATGAAATTAGATACAGTTGAACTTTTTGAAAAATGCAAAGCCTATTTCTCTTTGAACATCAAAATCCCACAATTTACTAACACCATTTCAGAAATCAGCCCATAACTATAGAAGCATTAAATTTTGGATCATTCATCATTATTTATGTTTGTACAAAGTTGTTACCACTAGAAGTGCATGTTCATTTGGTTGGTTGGCAAATATCTAATCCTCTTGTGGCCTAGATAATTAGGATCACTCTAGTTACAAAGTAGCAATAGAGGGGCCACACAAGCTAGCAATACAATTATGTGTGACCCTTATTAAGAGAAGGCAAATGTTATGAGAGCCTATAGACGACATGTAATGCCCATAACATGAGTGGATAGGTACATACATAAGGCCTGTGTGTTCGGAAAGAGAGTTCTTTTGTTGTAGCCATGGCATGCAATGTATGGCTGAGTAGCCTCATGCACCTTCAAATCTTTGGGAAGGCTGTCTTCTAACGCCATCACCCCGCAGTGCCATCTCAGGATATGCCGAGATTAGCACAGGGAAGCAAGCCATCGAGTAGGCGAGAGCCGGATATGGAGCCGAAGCTTCGAAGACAAGCATGGATGATGAAGAAGAAGAGGAAGAAGACGGAGAGGGATTGGCCACAGCCAGTATCGTGGCGTCGATCGGACCAAAATCTGGTGCTGTCTTGCTCAAATGGGCAAGGGCGGAGACATCGTTGAGGTGCCGTCTGATGATGCTCCTGCAGTACCGGCCGCCATGGCTGCCGCCGCCGTGATCATGATTCATATAGCCATGGCTGCAGTGATGGATTTTGTGCCGGCTATTATTATAAGCAGCCATGGCTGCTGCATCAGTCTGTGCACGAGAGTAGATTCGAAGCACCATGGAGGCTTAAGAATAACAATAAGATCGAGAGAAGAAAGAAGTCGCGCTCGTGAAAGCCGAACTACTGATGCAGCTTATCATCATACAAAGCGTTCAATATAAGGTAGGAAACACGGGTAAGGTAGGACACTCGAGAGGGTCAAGTACACATCATTAACCCTACAAGGAAACAATGGGTCCTCCCCTCAGGCATCTCATCATGCGCTTGAGATTAAGCCTTGTCCTTTTGAAACAAAAATTGAGAGATAGATCATATACAATTATTAGCCTTTGGTTCCGCTTAGGTCACATGAGAGTGGAAAGTATGGCCTTCTTATGGCAGATTTCGGAAATTATGAGGCCACTCCAATCCTACCCTTATATTATAGTGTATGTGATCTCAAGTAAGCCTTGGTGTGAAGTTAAGAAACACTTGTGTCTTTATTACACCACCTATGACTCCTCATGCAAGGGCCCAATGAATTGTGAGAGGCTTGAATACTAATAATTCCAACTAATCCATCCATTGTTTTTTCCTATGTCTTAGGGTAACTGGTAAGCATGATTTGCATTCCTTCAACCTATGTTATCTTCAAATTATTCGAATGGAAGTTGATGTATCACATTAAAAACAAGGATGTAAGGTTGCCAAGTATTCTCTTTCATTGAGTGAACCCTTTTTCATCCTTTTCTCCAATTCTTTTTTTGTCATCTTATGTACCTTTCAAGGGATTTCCATCAAGAATACTTTAAGGCATTCACTAGTTTTATTGCTCAGACTTCTTTAACTTAGCATTATTATTACAATCATAAATTAAATAGTACCATTGCTTTTTTTAAGTCTCATATTCTTCCATGATTCCTTGTCCCTTTCTCTTGATAATGAAGAAAATCTATTGACATAGACACTCTGAGTGTAAATCTATGCAAGTCATTAGACCTTGCTTTACAATCACATGGATCCTTTTTAGAGTCTCTCTCCTCAAATTTTGCAATGTATACTAGTAATCTTCTTATGCTCAAAAAGGCTATAGAAGGTGGCCTACCTTCTTCCATAATTTAAAAGTACAGGTTAATACTTAAGACATCATAGGTGCTAAAGGGAAGGCTCAATCTTTTGATTGTTTTTATACACCTATGTGTAACTCATGTGCTCAACAAAAAAATATTAGCTATTTTTGTGCATTGTCTCACACAAGGGTGATTATGCCTATTGTGAAGCTATCAGATGTAATAGTTTTCTTGCTTCACCCATAGTGATTCATCTACATTACCATGTATTTGAGACCATTATCAAATGACACATGGAATCTACATAGTAGCTTTTCAATGCTCCCAAGATTCCTCAAACAAAGAAGGTTATTCTGAAAACCTTGACTTCAATTGGCATTTTAATGTATAAATGCTACTTTGACTTTAATACTAAAATTGATATGAGACTCTAAGTGTGTGTGTGTGTGAGGTCATTGTGGTGCATTAAGTACCTACCGATCACACACCCTCTTTGTTTCTCCACCCCTTCCCATTGAGAAGATATCCTAGCCATAGTGTCTCACCTCTCTCCCTCTTTTACCTTAATGCTCTTCTTCACAACAATCCCTAATTATAAAGGCTCAAATCCACAAACCCATAAAGTTCAATGTGTTTCAGTGGAGATAGCATGCAATTCATCCACAATTTTGAAACTTTTTCATTCTGACTCACAATCTACAATGCAAACTCAAGAGTTTTGTCATGTGTAAACTTCTCCAAACCATCATGATCAACAATGAGGTACATGAAAGTATAGATTACAACTACCTATGAAAGTGGAGAGCATAGAATAGTGCACTTTAAACATAAATTAGGTAGAGAAACAATATCAAGAAATACTTAGAAGATTTGAAGACCGAGCACAACTATATGACAATGCCAGGTAAAACACACACACATACACACATGCATGCACGCACATGCGCACACACACACGCATGCACACACACACACACACACACACAATCTTGCTCATATATAAATTTATAGACCTTGTATGACACTACTTAGCCATTGTCACAACCGATGACCTACTCTACGTAGGTTGATATTGTTAAGCTATAAATATGCTCACCAATATTCATGTCTTCCTCTATTCTCCCTCTACAACTCATAAATTGGAATTGCACTTACATAAAACCATGCAATGGTGTTGCCATACATCTTCCAGTCTTGTATATTGCTATTGCTAATGTGCAATATGCACATTAAAAGATGTGTACATGTGTGTGTGTGTGTGTGTGTGTGTGTGTGTGTGTGTGTGTGTGTGTGTGTGTGTGTGTGTGTGTGTGTGTGTGTGTGTGTGTGTGTGTGTGTGTGTGTGTGTGTGTGTGTGTGTGTGTGTGTGTGTGTGTGTGTGTGTGTGTGTGTGTGTGTGTGTGTGTGTGTGTGTGTGTGTGTGTGTGTGTGTGTGTGTGTGTGTGTGTGTGTGTGTGTGTGTGTGTGTGTGTGTGTGTGTGTGTGTGTGTGTGTGTGTGTGTGTGTGTGTGTGTGTGTGTGTGTGTGTGTGTGTGTGTGTGTGTGTGTGTGTGTGTGTGTGTGTGTGTGTGTGTGTGTGTGTGTGTGTGTGCGCGTGCGTGTGTGTGTGTGTTAGAGTCTATCTACATGCATGCTTGTCCATATGAATGAAAACACATTTTGTGTTATGAATGTTTCAACGGCAACTCAAAAGTGCACCTACGAGGAGTGTACTTGCAAAGAAAAGGTAAGTCTAAGCCTCACCATATCTCTCTCTCTCTCTCTCTCTCTCTCTCTCTCTCTCTCTCTCTCTCTCTCTCTCTCTCTCTCTCCCCCCCTTGGAGAGGGAGAGGGAAAGAGGGGGAAGGAGAAATATTTAAATTCTACCTTAGCTATAATGGCAGAATTATAAATACTTGAAGGATATAGAGGGAGAGAAAGAAAGATAATCAAGAGGGATGTAACTCACTAAAACTCTACTATAAAACTTGAGGGAGAGGCAGAAAGAGAGAGAGAGAGAGAGAGAGAGAGAGAGAGAGAGAGAGAGAGAGAGAGAGAGAGAGAAAGAGAGAGTCTATGTGGTGCATTAGTCATACTTCTTTCTTTCTCTCTCTCTCTCTCTTGAGTCTATGTGGTGCATTAGTCATACTTCTCTCTCTCTCTCTCTCTCTCTCTCTCTCTCTCTCTCTCTCTCTCTCTCTCTCTCTCTCTCTCTCTCTCTCTCTCTCTCTCTCTCTCTCTCTCTTTGATCATTGATGATTGCAGCTTAATGCTATTCTTCGCAACAACCATTTGCAAAGGCTCAAATCCATGACCAAATGATTGTGCTTTAGTGGAGATAATATGTATTTCATCCATAGATAAAAAACTTATGATCCTTTTGATTCTTAGTTGATAGTATAATCTCGAGAGAAATTATGTTATGCGTATACTCCTTGTGAACCCTTATCTTCATCAATGATAGATGAAGAAGTATAAATTTACATTGCCTATGGACTAGAGAATATGAAATAGTGCACCATAAACATGACTTTGAGAGAGAAACCATTGTTATCATGAAAGAACCAATCTTTGTAGGTTGATATTCTTAAGCTATAAATATTCTCACTAATATTCATGTCTCCTTCTAGAACTCAGATACAAAATTGAACTTATGCAACACAAGGCAAATATATATATATATATATATATATATTAAATGCAAAATGTTAAAACTATATTAACAACATAAAAAGATAATACTATGTTTTTTAAAAGCTAAATGATAATACTATATTAACAAAATAAAGTAATTACAAGCATAGATAAACTACACATTAACAAAGTAAAGTATTTGCAAGTATAGATAAACTATGCATTAACAAAGTAAAGTATTTACAAGCATAGATTAACTATGCAACATGCATTGGCCAATTTCTTATAGCAAACATTTCAAAAATCCATTGTAGTTTTCCAAGTCTAGCCATGAAAGTAGTGATGGGATCTTTCAATCCTTTTTCCTATCCAAAATGGATACTATTGCACTTCTACCAAAAGAGGCTTAATTCCAAACTTTTCGTATGAACTTAAAAGTGAGTACTGTAACCACATTAAGTAGCTTCAATGTTTGTTCATCAAGGCCATGTGGGTCACCAAAGAGTGTGGTTCTCATGCTTATATTCTCTTTGAGGTTGGCCACTTTTAGGTATCTTTTTATCAAGCTCCAAATAGGTCACACTTGAGCACACCCCTACAACAAATGAACCAAAGTTTCCTCCTCCCTTTTGTATAGTGCACATATTGGGGAGATGTTGATAATTTTGATTGATGGCTTTGGATTGGAAAGTTGTGGCCAGTAATTCTCCATAGTATGAAATCAAGCTTGGGGAAGGGGGTCACCTTCCAAACCTTGTAGAATACATCTTCCATGATGATAGCCTCACATGAAGAAATTTTCTCTTTTTTAGTTCACCTAGACTTGCATAATTAGTGCCATGGTATTTTCCCATTCCGCATGCTCAATAAGTCTAGCTAAGTGAAGTCACCTCATAAGTAGTAGGTCAAGAAAGTCTGAGTCTTTGCATAATGTGTTGAATCTAGTCTCACTCTCTACTAGTGAGGCTTGCTCCATAATGGGTCCCCCTATTCATGGGCCAAGTTGTCCCATACATCCATCCACTTGTTGAGCCCCTTGATGTGCAGCCTTCTAGCCATCTTGGAGTTCTCCAAAGCTCAACAACATGCAAGTGGCAGATCATATGTGGGAACAACCACATATTACATAGTAGAGATAGGTAGAGCTTGCAGCTCTACTCCTTAAGCTAGGTAGAGTCTTTGAAAACACAAGTCCCTACATTTTTCAGTTTTTGTGTGACTTGTGGTTGGGTGATCTTGATAGAGCAATCGCTTAGCACATCATCTTACCATCTAATGTTTGGCCATGGGTGCCTAGCTATATCATTGCACTAGAGATTAGTGTTGTATTAATTGCATCCATGGTTGAGAGCCTTCAATCCTCTTGTCAAGCAAACCAAGACAAAGTCTAAGAGACTTATCTTGAATCATGTCCAAGCCAAGACCTTTGTTCTACTTGTCTACGATCATGGCATCCCAACTAATGTGGTCCAGCCCCTTTCTATCATCTTTGCTCCAGAGAAAGGAGTTGAGAATCCTCTCTATTCTTGACCAATTGGATTTCTTAAAGGGGATGACAGCACCCATGAAAACGATTGAGGTTGCCAAGATGACCTTTAGCATATAACCATCTTCCACCAAGAGTGAGGGGCACACCTTGCCATTTGCTTATCTTTTCTTCTATTTTTTTTGCAGAACAATCAATCTATTATTTGATGGTAATTCCAATACCAACTAGGTATCCCAAGCCTAAAACCATAGTTGAAAATCCCCCTCATTGGGTCATTTAGACCCAAATAGAGCATTTCAATCTTGGTAGCATGTATTTGAGAGGTATATAGTGCAACAAATTCTTCATAGGTGCTAGGGAATTAGTCCACAAATTCTTTTTCTTCCTTTATGATATTTGTGCTATCATCTATAAAAAATTCAGTAGTGAAATGATGGCCACTAGGGAGCATTAATCCTTTAATTGTGCCCTCCCTAATTTTATAGTCAATTTTTTGCAATAAAGGGTTTGTGATGAGGGTTAAGAGAAGGAATGCTAATGGGCACCTCTACCTAACTGATCTCTTAAGGGAAAATGAGGAGGATAGATGATCATTTACATAGATAAATGCTATAGCATTAGAGAAAAGAGCCTCGACTAAGTGAGTAAATGCCATGCCAAAACCAAAAGTGTGAAGGGCAATAATGATGAACTTCTAGCTTACCTAGGTTGTCTACGTCAGAGAACAAAGTCACATTGGGAAACAAGGGAAAAGTTAAGGGAAAGTACCAAGTTCAAGATAGGATCTTGGAACTTTAGCCCAAAAATAAAACCAAACAAGTATGTACATACCACTCTTGCTAGTATATGCTTCACTCTTAAAGTGAGGGTTTTGGCTAGGACTTTACATGAAAAATATTGCATTATTAGAGGTTTCCAATAGCTAGACTTTCTCCTATTTACAACTTCAAGCACAAGTTTGATCATTCTACTATAAGTGGATGCACGACCTTCTAACCCAATTGAGGTACTCAAGTAAGTTCTAAGAATACTCATCCCACAAGGCCTAATACAATTTGAGGGGAAGTCCATCTAGGTTGGGAGACTTGACATGTTTCATAGCATCTACAACAATATTTATTTCTTCCATAGTGAATGGTCATTCCAGTTGGAGAGCCATCTTAGGAGGAGGCAAGTTACACATAGCATATTCAAAAAATAAAGCAAGTTTGTCCTCATAATCTTCAAAAGACAAAAGGTTCAAATGCCATAGTTATGGATAGATGTTGGGTGAATATTGTAGCTATACTTGCATCTTCAATAATCCTTGAACCACCTTCATCTTCAACAAAAAGGTATCAACTCCTTTAGTGTTTAACCTTGACTACATCAAGATAACATTTATTGGGAGCATCCCCCATTACTTCCTAGTCTCCCTTAAGCTAGACTTAGTTAGCTTGAATGCAACAATATGCATTGCTCTTTATGATTTTGCATCAACTCTTCAACATGAACAACTAAAGGGTCTGATGAAGTTTATGGAGGATATATGAGAGAGTCATTCATGATAGGGATGTATGCAAAGAAAAAAAGAACGAATTATGGTTGAAAAAGTGCATGTTTATAGCATTTTAGCTTGCTACTCTTCCCTCTCTTTACTTATGGAATGCATTCCATCCATTTGTGTGTGACCTATTTGATTGCCACCTTATCCATCCTTATCCATCCACATGTCTATCCATTATCTTGGGCCTAGCTCCCATACATACACATCAAATATGCTAACAAACCCCCCTTGATGCATGATTAGTCATTACCGATTGCCACTGTCATCATGGATGTGATTAAGAATTAAGATTGCCCCCCTTGAGCCCCCTATCATACTCGTAAGTATGTGGTGTGACAAAAAACAAGATGTAAGCAAATATATTTGGATTGATTTGTGAAGTTGTCCCCTTGGTTACATCATTGGTGCTAATGCTAGATATTGCAATTGTTGGACAATCTAGAATAGGTGTCCATTGGATGGAGATACATCATTGGCTTCATCATGATTTTGAAGCAACTTGTTTGCATAGTTTGCTTGGTTGGAATAGCACTCTCTCTCAAAATGACCAAAGGGTTTATAGATAGTGCATTGATGTTTATCTTTGTTTTTACCATTAATTTCTTCATGATTAGTTAATCCACAATGATTGCATTTGAGCCTTGAGTTTCTTTTAATAATGAATACATTGTCAAGAGTAGTGGTTAAAGTTCTCCCCATGGATTAAAT